>NC_091223.1:25448086-25480901 GCF_040958095.1 Procambarus clarkii | reverse complement strand
CTTGTTAAGTATATCTCACGCGGTTGATAGCGGAAATGATTCCGGCATTATTATTTAAATTAACAAAGCCTTGGGTGGTGGGGTGCTTGGTACGCATGAGGTCATGCATCATGCGTGATGCATTAGCAGGTTACAGGCTCATGGTGTTGGGTAGATATCCTAAGGTGGAGTAGACCTGAGAGCTAGCTGAGTCAACTGAGAGTCAATGAGGATTAGCAATTTACGATTGAAGAGTATTATTTGCAAATATTTGCATGGAGCGGCCCGTAGGCCCACATATCCACCACAGCCCATTGGTCCAGCACTCCTTGAAGAAAACTATCCAGTTTTCTCTTGAAGATGTCCATGGTTGTTCCGGCAATATTTCTCATACTCGCTGGGAGGAAGTTGAACAACCGCGGACCTCTGATGTTTATACAGTGTTCTCTGACTGTGCCTATGGCACCTCTGCTCTTCACTAGTTCTACTCTGCATTTCTTCCATATCGTTCACTCAGTACGTTGTTATTTTACTGTGTAGATTTGGGACCTGGCCCTCCAGTATTTTCCACGTGTATATTATTTGGTATCTCTCTCGTCTCCTTTCTAGTCTTCTTTCTCTCGTCTTTCTTTCTTTCGGAGAGCTTTGAGACGATCCCAATAATTTAGGTGCTTTATCGCGTCTATGTATACCATATATGTTATTGTAATTTGTACTCCATGCCAAAAATCCTTTCAGAAATATTCACAATAAAACATTGGTTACCAGAATTTATAAGTAGAAGCTTCAGCAATAAAACATATAATACTTTCCTCATGGTTCATCTGGTCCATGTTGCGTCCTATTAATATTATACAGTTAACATTACGTCTCTCGACTATTGAAAAGACAAAAATTCACATGAACGAGCCCAGAGGACGAGGACAGCGTTCATCCCAAGAACTTGAGATTAAGAATTTTGTAGAGAAAGACTAAAAGGGAAGACTGAGCACATCCAGGGAAGACTGAGCACATCCAGGGAAGACTGAGCACATCCAGGGAAGACTGAGCACATCATGGGAAAACTGAGCACACCCAGGGAAGACTGAGCACACCAAGGGAAGACTGAGCACACCCAGGGACGACTGAGCACTTCATGGGAAGACTAAGCACACCAGGGAAGACTGAGCACACCCAAGGAAGACTGAGCACACCCAGGGAAGACTGAGCACATCCAGGGTAGACTGAACACATCCAAGGAAGACTGAGCACATCCAGGGAAGACTGAGCACACCCAGGGAAGACTGAGCACATCATGGGAAGACTGAGCACACCCAGGGAAGACTGAGCACACTCAGGTAAGACTGAGCACATCCAAGGAAGACTGAGCACATCCAGGGAAGACTGGGCACATCCAGGGACGACTGAGCACATCTAAGGAAGACTGAGCACACCCAGGGAAGACTGAGCACATCCAGGGAAGACTGACCACACCCAGGGAAGACTGAGCACACCTAGGGACGACTGAGCACATCATGGGAAGACTGAGCACACCCAGGAAAGACTGAGCACACCAAGGGATGACTGAGCACACCCAGGGACGACTGAGCACATCATGGGAAGACTGACCACACCCAGGGAAGACTGAGCACACCCAGGGACGACTGAGCACATCATGGGAAGACTGAGCACACCCAGGGAAGACTGAGCACACCAAGGGATGACGGAGCACACCCTGGGACGACTGAGCACATCATGGGAAGACTGAGCACACCCAGGGAAGACTGAGCACACCCAGGGAAGACTGAGCACACCCAGGGAAGACTGAGCACATCCAGGGAAGACTGAACACATCCAACGAAGACTGAGCACATCCAGGGAAGACTGAGCACACCCAGGGAAGACTGAGCACATCATGGGAAGACTGAGCACACCCAGGGAAGACTGAGCACATCCAAGGAAGACTGAGCACACCCAGGGAAGACTGAGCACAACCAGGGAAGACTGAGCACATCCAGGGAAGACTGAGCACATCATGGGAAGACTGAGCACACCCAGGGAAGACTGAGCACATCCAGGGAAGACTGACCACACCCAGGGAAGACTGGGCACATCCAGGGAAGACTGAGCACATCCAGGGAAGACTAAGCACATCCAGGGATGACTGAGCACACCCAGGGACGACTGAGCACATCATGGGAAGACTGAGCACACCCAGGGAAGACTGAGCACCACCCAGGGAAGACTGAGCACACCCAGGGAAGACTGAGCACATCCAGGGAAGACTGAACACATCCAAGGAAGACTGAGCACACCAGGTAAGACTGAGCACATCCGAGGAAGACTGAGCACACCCAGGGAAGACTGAGCACAACCAGGAAGACTGAGCACATCCAGGGAAGACTGAGCACATCATGGGAAGACTGAGCACACCCAGGGAAGACTGAGCACATCCAGGGAAGACTGAGCACACCCAGGGAAGACTGGGCACATCCAGGGAAGACTGAGCACATCCAGGGAAGACTGAGCACATCCAGGGAAGACTGAGCACACCCGGTAAGACTGAGCACATCCTAGGAAGACTGAGCACATCCAGGGAAGACTGAGCACACCCAGGGAAGACTGAGCACACCCAGGGAAGACTGAGCACACCCAGGGAAGACTGAACACATCCATGGAAGACTGAGCACATCCAGGGAAAACTGAGCACACCCAGGGAAGACTGAGTACACCCAGGGAAGACTGAGCAACATCCAGGGAAGACTGAGCACACCCAGGGAAGACTGAGCACATCCAGGGAAGACTGAGCACACCCAGGGAAAGACTGAGCACATCCAGGGACGACTGAGCACATCCAGGGAAGGACTGAGCACACCCAGGAAGACTGACCACATCCAGGGAAGACTGAGCACACCCAGGGAAGACTGAGCACATTCAGGGAAGACTGAGCACACCCAGGGAAGACTGAGCACACCCAGGTAAGACGGAGCACATCCAAGGAAGACTGAGCACATCCAGGGAAGACTGAGCACATCCAGGGACGACTGAGCACATCCAAGAAGACTGAGCACACCCAGGGAAGACTGAGCACATCCAAGGAAGACTGAGCACACCCAGGGAAGACTGGGCACATCCAGGGAAGACTGAGCACATCCAGGGAAGACTGAGCACATCCAGGGAAGACTGAGCACACCCGGTAAGATTGAGCACATCCTAGGAAGACTGAGCACATCCAGGGAAGACTGAGCACACCCAGGGAAGACTGAGCACACCCAGGGAAGACTGAGCACACCCAGGGAAGACTGAACACATCCATGGAAGACTGAGCACATCCAGGGAAACTGAGCACACCCAGGAAGACTGAGCACACCCAGGGAAGACTGAGCACATCCAGGGAAGACTGCGCACCAGGGAAGACTGAGCACATCCAGGGAAGACTGAGCACACCCAGGGAAGACTGAGCACATCCAGGGACGACTGAGCAATCCAGGGAAGACTGAGCACACCCAGGCAAGTCTGAGCACACCCAGGGAAGACTGACCACATCCAGGAAGACTAGAGCACACAGGGAAGACTGAGCACATTCAGGGAAGACTGAGCACACCCAGGGAAGACTGAGCACACCAGGGAAGACGAGCACATCCAAGGAAGACTGAGCACATCCAGGGAAGATGAGCACATCCAGGGATGACTGAGCACATCCAAGGAAGACTGAGCACACCCAGGGAAGACTGAGCACATCCAAGGAAGACTGAGCACACCCAGGGAAGACTGAGCACAACCAGGGAAGACTGAGCACATCCAGGAAAGACTGAGCACATCATGGGAAGACTGAGCACACCCAGGGAAGACTGAGCACATCCAGGGAAGACTGAGCACACCCAGGGAAGACTGGGCACATCCAGGGAAGACTGAGCACATCCAGGGAAGACTAAGCACATCCAGGGATGACTGAGCACACCCAGGGACGACTGAGCACATCATGGGAAGACTGAGCACACCCAGGGAAGACTGAGCACACCCAGGGAAGACTGAGCACATCCAGGGAAGACTGAACACATCCAAGGAAGACTGAGCACACCCAGGTAAGACTGAGCACATCCAAGGAAGACTGAGCACATCCAGGGAAGACTGAGCACATCCAGGGACGACTGAGCACATCCAAGGAAGACTGAGCACCCAGGAAGACTGAGCACAACCAGGGAAGACTGAGCACATCCAGGGAAGACTGAGCACATCATGGGAAGACTGAGCACACCCAGGGAAGACTGAGCACATCCAGGGAAGACTGAGCACACCCAGGGAAGACTGGGCACATCCAGGGAAGACTGAGCACATCCAGGGAAGACTGAGCACATCCAGGGAAGACTGAGCACATCCAGGGAAGACTGAGCACACCCCGGTAAGACTGAGCACATCCTAGGAAGGACTGAACACATCCAGGGAAGACTGAGCACACCCAGGGAAGACTGAGCACACCCAGGGAAGACTGAGCACACCCAGGAAGACTGAACACATCCATGGAAGACTGAGCACATCCAGGGAAAACTGAGAACACCCAGGGAAAACTGAGCACACCCAGGGAAGACTGACCACATCCAGGGAAAGACTGAGCACACCCAGGGAAGACTGAGCACATCCAGGGAAGGACTGAGCACACCCAGGGAAGACTGAGCACACCCAGGGACGACCTGAGCACATCATGGGAGACTGAGCACACCCAGGGAAGACTGAGCACACCAAGGGATGACTGAGCACACCCAGGGACGACTGAGCACATCATGGGAAGACTGACCACACCCAGGGAAGACTGAGCACACCCAGGGACGACTGAGCACATCATGGGAAGACTGAGCACACCCAGGGAAGACTGAGCACACCAAGGGATGACGGAGCACACCCAGGGACGACTGAGCACATCATGGGAAGACTGAGCACACCCAGGGAAGACTGAGCACACCCAGGGAAGACTGAGCACACCCAGGGAAGACTGAGCACATCCAGGGAAGACTGAACACATCCAAGTAAGACTGAGCACATCCAGGGAAGACTGAGCACACCCAGGGAAGACTGAGCACATCATGGGAAGACTGAGCACACCCAGGGAAGACTGAGCACATCCAAGGAAGACTGAGCACAATTAGGGAAGACTGAGCACAACCAGGGAAGACTGAGCACATCCAGGGAAGACTGAGCACATCATGGAAGACTGAGCACACCCAGGGAAGACTGAGCACATCCAGGGAAGACTGACCACACCCAGGGAAGACTGGGCACATCAGGGAAGACTGAGCACATCCAGGAAGACTAAGCACATCCAGGGATGACTGAGCACACCCAGGGACGACTGAGCACATCATGGGAAGACTGAGCACACCCAGGGAAGACTGAGCACACCCAGGGAAGACTGAGCACACCCAGGGAAGACTGAGCACATCCAGGAAGACTGAACACATCCAAGGAAGACTGAGCACACCCAGGGTAAGACTGAGCACATCCGAGGAAGACTGAGCACACCCAGGGAAGGACTGAGCACAACTAGGGAAGACTGAGCACATCCAGGGAAGACTGAGCACATCATGGGAAGACTGAGCACACCCAGGGAAGACTGAGCACATCCAGGGAAGACTGAGCACACCCAGGGAAGACTGGGCACATCCAGGGAAGACTGAGCACATCCAGGGAAGACTGAGCACATCCAGGGAAGACTGAGCACCACCCCGGTAAGACTGAGCACATCCTGGAAAACTGAGCACATCCAGGGGGAAGACTGAGCACACCCAGGGAAGACTGAGCACACCCAGGGAAGACTGAGCACACCCAGGAAGACTGAACACATCCATGGAAGGACTGAGCACATCCAGGGAAAACTGAGCACACCCAGGGAAGGACTGAGTACACCCAGGAAGACTGAGCACATCCAGGGAAGACTGAGCACACCCAGGGAAGACTGAGCACATCCAGGGAAGACTGAGCACACCCAGGGAAGACTGAGCACATCCAGGGACGACTGAGCACACCCAGGGAAGGACTGAGCACACCCAGGCAAGACTGAGCACACCCAGGAAGACTGACCCACATCCAGGGAAGACTGAGCACACCCAGGGAAGACTGAGCACATTCAGGGAAGACTGAGCACACCCAGGGAAGACTGACCACATCCAGGGAAGACTGAGCACACCCAGGGAAGACTGAGCACATTCAGGGAAGACTGAGCACACCCAGGGAAGACTGAGGCACACCCAGGTAAGACTGAGCACATCCAAGGAAGGACTGAGGCACATCCAGGGAAGACTGAGCACATCCAGGGACGACTGAGCACATCCAAGGAAGACTGAGCACACCCAGGGAAGACTGAGCACATCCAAGGAAGACTGAGCACACCCAGGGAAGACTGGGCACATCCAGGGAAGACTGAGCACATCCAGGAAGACTGAGCACACCCCGGTAAGATTGAGCACATCCTAGGAAGACTGAGCACATCCAGGGAAGACCTGAGCACACCCAGGGAAGACTGAGCACACCCAGGGAAGACTGAGCACACCCAGGGAAGACTGAACACATCCATGGAAGACTGAGCACATCCAGGGAAAACTGAGCACACCCAGGGAAGACTGAGCACACCCCAGGGAAGACTGAGCACATCCGGGGAAGACTGAGCACACCCAGGGAAGACTGAGCACATCCAGGGAAGACTGAGCACACCCAGGGAAGACTGAGCACATCCAGGGACGACTGAGCACATCCAGGGAAGACTGAGCACACCCAGGCAAGTCTGAGCACACACAGGGAAGACTGACCACATCCAGGGAAGACTGAGCACACCCAGGGAAGACTGAGCACATTCAGGGAAGACTGAGCACACCCAGGAAGACTGAGCACACCCAGGTAAGACTGAGCACATCCAAGGAAGACTGAGCACGTCCAGGGAAGACTGAGCACATCCAGGGATGACTGAGCACATCCAAGGAAGACTGAGCACACCCAGGGAAGACTGAGCACATCCAAGGAAGACTGAGCACACCCAGGGAAGACTGAGCACAACCAGGGAAGACTGAGCACATCCAGGGAAGACTGAGCACATCATGGGAAGACTGAGCACACCCAGGGAAGACTGAGCACATCCAGGGAAGACTGAGCACACCCAGGGAAGACTGGGCACATCCAGGGAAGATTGAGCACATCCAGGGAAGACTAAGCACATCCAGGGATCACTGAGCACACCCAGGGACGACTGAGCACATCATGGGAAGACTGAGCACACCCAGGGAAGACTGAGCACATCCAGGGAAGACTGACCACATCCAGGGAAGACTGAGCACACCCAGGGAAGACTGAGCACATTCAGGGAAGACTGAGCACACCCAGGGAAGACTGACCACATCCAGGGAAGACTGAGCACACCCAGGGAAGACTGAGCACACCCAGGTAAGACTGAGCACATCCAAGGAAGACTGAGCACATCCAGGGAAGACTGAGCGCATCAGGGACGACTGAGCACATCCAAGGAAGACTGAGCACACCCAGGGAAGACTGAGCACATCCAAGGAAGACTGAGCACACCCAGGGAAGACTGGGCACATCCAGGGAAGACTGAGCACATCCAGGGAAGACTGAGCACATCCAGGGAAGACTGAGCACACCCCGGTAAGATTGAGCACATCCTAGGAAGACTGAGCACATCCAGGGAAGACTGAGCACACCCAGGGAAGACTGAGCACATCCAGGGAAGACTGAGCACACCCCGGTAAGATTGAGCACATCCTAGGAAGACTGAGCACATCCAGGGAAGACTGAGCACACCCAGGGAAGACTGAGCACACCCAGGGAAGACTGAGCACACCCAGGGAAGACTGAACACATCCATGGAAGACTGAGCACATCCAGGGAAAACTGAGCACACCCAGGGAAGACTGAGCACACCCAGGGAAGACTGAGCACATCCAGGGAAGACTGAGCACACCCAGGGAAGACTGAGCACATCCAGGGAAGACTGAGCACACCCAGGGAAGACTGAGCACATCCAGGGACGACTGAGCACATCCAGGGAAGACTGAGCACACCCAGGCAAGTCTGAGCACACCCAGGGAAGACTGACCACATCCAGGGAAGACTGAGCACACCCCAGGGAAGACTGAGCACATTCAGGGAAGACTGAGCACACCCAGGGAAGACTGAGCACACCCAGGTAAGACTGAGCACATCCAAGGAAGACTGAGCACATCCAGGGAAGACTGAGCACATCCAGGGATGACTGAGCACATCCAAGGAAGACTGAGCACACCCAGGGAAGACTGAGCACATCCAAGGAAGACTGAGCACACCCAGGGAAGACTGAGCACAACCAGGGAAGACTGAGCACATCCAGGGAAGACTGAGCACATCATGGGAAGACTGAGCACACCCAGGGAAGACTGAGCACATCCAGGGAAGACTGACCACATCCAGGGAAGACTGAGCACACCCAGGGAAGACTGAGCACATTCAGGGAAGACTGAGCACACCCAGGGAAGACTGACCACATCCAGGGAAGACTGAGCACACCCAGGGAAGACTGAGCACACCCAGGTAAGACTGAGCACATCCAAGGAAGACTGAGCACATCCAGGGAAGACTGAGCACATCCAGGGACGACTGAGCACATCCAAGGAAGACTGAGCACACCCAGGGAAGACTGAGCACATCCAAGGAAGACTGAGCACACCCAGGGAAGACTGGGCACATCCAGGGAAGACTGAGCACATCCAGGGAAGACTGAGCACATCCAGGAAGACTGAGCACACCCCGGTAAGATTGAGCACATCCTAGGAAGACTGAGCACATCCAGGGAAGACTGAGCACACCCAGGGAAGACTGAGCACACCCAGGAAGACTGAGCACACCCAGGGAAGACTGAACACATCCATGGAAGACTGAGCACATCCAGGGAAAACTGAGCACACCCAGGGAAGACTGAGCACACCCAGGGAAGACTGAGCACATCCAGGAAGACTGAGCACACCCAGGGAAGACTGAGCACATCCAGGGAAGACTGAGCACACCCAGGGAAGACTGAGCACATCCAGGGACGACTGAGCACATCCAGGGAAGACTGAGCACACCCAGGCAAGTCTGAGCACACCCAGGGAAGACTGACCACATCCAGGGAAGACTGAGCACACCCAGGGAAGACTGAGCACACCCAGGTAAGACTGAGCACATCCAAGGAAGACTGAGCACATCCAGGGAAGACTGAGCACATCCAGGGATGACTGAGCACATCCAAGGAAGACTGAGCACACCTAGGGAAGACTGAGCACATCCAAGGAAGACTGAGCACACCCAGGGAAGACTGAGCACAACCAGGGAAGACTGAGCACATCCAGGGAAGACTGAGCACATCATGGGAAGACTGAGCACACCCAGGGAAGACTGAGCACATCCAGGGAAGACTGAGCACACCCAGGGAAGACTGGGCACATCCAGGGAAGGACTGAGCACATCCAGGGAAGACTAAGCACATCCAGGGATGACTGAGCACACCCAGGGGACGACTGAGCACATCATGGGAAGACTGAGCACACCCAGGGAAGACTGAGCACACCCAGGGAAGACTGAGCACACCCAATGAAGACTGAGCACATCCAGGGAAGACTGAACACATCCAAGGAAGACTGAGCACACCCAGGTAAGACTGAGCATATCCAAGGAAGGACTGAGCACATCCAGGGAAGACTGAGCACATCCAGGGACGACTGAGCACATCCAAGGAAGACTGAGCACACCCAGGGAAGACTGAGCACAACCAGGGAAGACTGAGCACATCCAGGGAAGACTGAGCACATCATGGGAAGGCTGAGCACACCCAGGGAAGACTGAGCACACCCCGGTAAGACTGAGCACATCCTAGGAAGACTGAACACATCCAGGGAAGACTGAGCACACCCAGGGAAGACTGAGCACACCCAGGGAAGACTGAGCACACCCAGGGAAGACTGAACACATCCATGGAAGACTGAGCACATCCAGGGAAACTGAGAACACCCAGGGAAAACTGAGCACACCCAGGGAAGACTGACCACATCCAGGGAAGACTGAGCACACCCAGGGAAGACTGAGCACATCCAGGGAAGACTGAGCACACCCAGGGAAGACTGAGCACACCCAGGGGACGACTGAGCACATCATGGGAAGACTGAGCACACCCAGGGAAGACTGAGCACACCAAGGGATGACTGAGCACACCCAGGGACGACTGAGCACTTCATGGGAAGACTGACCACACCCAGGGAAGACTGAGCACACCCAGGGAAGACTGAGCACAACCAGGGAAGACTGAGCACATCCAGGGAAGACTGAGCACATCATGGGAAGACTGAGCACACCCAGGGAAGACTGAGCACACCCCGGTAAGACTGAGCACATCCTAGGAAGACTGAACACATCCAGGGAAGACTGAGCACACCCAGGGAAGACTGAGCACACCCAGGGAAGACTGAGCACACCCAGGGAAGACTGAACACATCCATGGAAGACTGAGCACATCCAGGGAAAACTGAGAACACCCAGGGAAAACTGAGCACACCCAGGGAAGACTGACCACATCCAGGGAAGACTGAGCACACCCAGGGAAGACTGAACACATCCAGGGAAGACTGAGCACACCCAGGGAAGACTGAGCACACCCAGGGACGACTGAGCACATCATGGGAAGACTGAGCACACCCAGGGAAGACTGAGCACACCAAGGGATGACTGAGCACACCCAGGGACGACTGAGCACATCATGGGAAGACTGAGCACACCCAGGGAAGACTGAGCACTCCAAGGGATGACGGAGCACACCCAGGGACGACTGAGCACATCATGGGAAGACTGAGCACACCCAGGGAAGACTGAGCACACCCAGGGAAGACTGAGCACACCCAGGGAAGACTGAGCACATCCAGGGAAGACTGAACACATCCAAGGAAGACTGAGCACATCCAGGGAAGACTGAGCACACCCAGGGAAGACTGAGCACATCATGGGAAGACTGAGCACACCCAGGAAGACTGAGCACATCCAAGGAAGACTGAGCACACCCAGGGAAGACTGAGCACAACCAGGGAAGACTGAGCACATCCAGGGAAGACTGAGCACATCATGGGAAGACTGAGCACACCCAGGGAAGACTGAGCACATCCAGGGAAGACTGACCACACCCAGGGAAGACTGGGCACATCCAGGGAAGACTGAGCACATCCAGGGAAGACTAAGCACATCCAGGGATGACTGAGCACACCCAGGGACGACTGAGCACATCATGGGAAGACTGAGCACAACCAGGGAAGACTGAGCACACCCAGGGAAGACTGAGCACACCCAGGGAAGACTGAGCACATCCAGGGAAGACTGAACACATCCAAGGAAGACTGAGCACACCCAGGTAAGACTGAGCACATCCGAGGAAGACTGAGCACACCCAGGGAAGACTGAGCACAACCAGGGAAAACTGAGCACATCCAGGGAAGACTGAGCACATCATGGGAAGACTGAGCACCCCAGGGAAGACTGAGCACATCCAGGGAAGACTGAGCACACCCAGGGAAGACTGGGCACATCCAGGGAAGACTGAGCATATCCAGGGAAGACTGAGCACATCCAGGGAAGACTGAGCACACCCCGGTAAGACTGAGCACATCCTAGGAAGACTGAGCACATCCAGGGAAGACTGAGCACACCCAGGGAAGACTGAGCACACCCAGGGAAGACTGAGCACACCCAGGGAAGACTGAACACATCCATGGAAGACTGAGCACATCCAGGGAAAACTGAGCACACCCAGGGAAGACTGAGTACACCCAGGGAAGACTGAGCACATCCAGGGAAGACTGAGCACACCCAGGGAAGACTGAGCACATCCAGGGAAGACTGAGCACACCCAGGGAAGACTGAGCACATCCAGGGACGACTAAGCACATCCAGGGAAGACTGAGCACACCCAGGCAAGACTGAGCACACCCAGGGAAGACTGACCACATCCAGGGAAGACTGAGCACACCCAGGGAAGACTGAGCACATTCAGGGAAGACTGAGCACACCCAGGGAAGACTGAGCACACCCAGGTAAGACTGAGCACATCCAAGGAAGACTGAGCACATCCAGGGAAGACTGAGCACATCCAGGGACGACTGAGGACATCCAGGGAAGACTGGGCACATCCAGGGAAGACTGAGCACATCCTAGGAAGACTGAGCACCTCCAGGGAAGACTGAGCACACCCAGGGAAGACTGAGCACACCCAGGGAAGACTGAGCACACCCAGGGAAGACTGAACACATCCATGGAAGACTGAGCACATCCAGGGAAAACTGAGCACACCCAGGGAAGACTGAGCACACCCAGGGAAGACTGAGCACATCCAGGGAAGACTGAGCACACCCAGGGAAGACTGAGCACATCCAGGGAAGACTGAGCACACCCAGGGAAGACTGAGCACATCCAGGGACGACTGAGCACATCCAGGGAAGACTGAGCACACCCAGGCAAGTCTGAGCACACCCAGGGAAGACTGACCACATCCAGGGAAGACTGAGCACACCCAGGGAAGACTGAGCACATTCAGGGAAGACTGAGCACACCCAGGGAAGACTGAGCACACCCAGGTAAGACTGAGCACATCCAAGGAAGACTGAGCACATCCAGGGAAGACTGAGCACATCCAGGGATGACTGAGCACATCCAAGGAAGACTGAGCACACCCAGGGAAGACTGAGCACATCCAAGGAAGACTGAGCACACCCAGGGAAGACTGAGCACAACCAGGGAAGACTGAGCACATCCAGGGAAGACTGAGCACACCCAGGGAAGACTGGGCACATCCAGGGAAGACTGAGCACATCCAGGGAAGACTAAGCACATCCAGGGATGACTGAGCACACCCAGGGACGACTGAGCACATCATGGGAAGACTGAGCACACCCAGGGAAGACTGAGCACACCCAGGGAAGACTGAGCACACCCAGGGAAGACTGAGCACATCCAGGGAAGACTGAACACATCCAAGGAAGACTGAGCACACCCAGGTAAGACTGAGCACATCCAAGGAAGACTGAGCACATCCAGGGAAGACTGAGCACATCCAGGGACGACTGAGCACATCCAAGGAAGACTGAGCACACCCAGGGAAGAATGAGCACAACCAGGGAAGACTGAGCACATCCAGGGAAGACTGAGCACATCATGGGAAGACTGAGCACACCCAGGGAAGACTGAGCACATCCAGGGAAGACTGAGCACACCCAGGGAAGACTGGGCACATCCAGGGAAGACTGAGCACATCCAGGGAAGACTGAGCACATCCAGGGAAGACTGAGCACATCCAGGGAAGACTGAGCACACCCCGGTAAGACTGAGCACATCCTAGGAAGACTGAACACATCCAGGGAAGACTGAGCACACCCAGGGAAGACTGAGCACACCCAGGGAAGACTGAGCACACCCAGGGAAGACTGAACACGTCCATGGAAGACTGAGCACATCCAGGGAAAACTGAGAACACCCAGGGAAAACTGAGCACACCCAGGGAAGACTGACCACATCCAGGGAAGACTGAGCACACCCAGGGAAGACTGAGCACATCCAGGGAAGACTGAGCACACCCAGGGAAGACTGAGCACATCCAGGGACGACTGAGCACATCCAGGAAGACTGAGCACACCCAGGGAAGACTGAGCACACCCAGGGAAGACTGACCACATCCAGGGAAGACTGAGCACACCCAGGGAAGACTGAGCACATTCAGGGAAGACTGAGCACACCCAGGGAAGACTGAGCACACCCAGGTAAGACTGAGCACATCCAATGAAGACTGAGCACATCCAGGGAAGACTGAGCACATCCAGGGACGACTGAGCACATCCAAGGAAGACTGAGCACACCCAGGGAAGACTGAGCACATCCAAGGAAGACTGAGCACACCCAGAGAAGACTGAGCACATCCAGGGAAGCCTGAGCACATCCAAGGAAGACTGAGCACACCCAGGGAAGACTGAGCACATCCAAGGAAGACTGAGCACACCCAGGGAAGACTGAGCACATCCAGGGACGACTGAGCACATCCAGGGACGACTGAGCACATCCAAGGAAGACTGAGCACACCCAGGGAAGACTGAGCACATCCAGGGATGACTGAGCACATCCAAGGAAGACTGAGCACACCCAGGAAAGACTGAGCCCATCCAGTGAAGACTGAGCACATCCAGGGACGACTGAGCACATCCAAGGAAGACTGAGCACACCCAGGGAAGACTGAGCACTCCAGGGACGACTGAGCACATCCAAGGAAGACTGAGCACACCCAGGGAAGACTGAACACATCCAGGGATGACTGATCACATCTAGGGAAGACTGAGCACACCCAGGGAAGACTGAGCACATCCAGGTAAGACTGAGCACACCCAGGGAAGACTGAGCACATCTAGGGAAGACTGAGCACACCCAGTCAAGACTGAGCACACCCAGGGAAGACTGAGCACATCCAGGGAAGACTGAGCACCTCCAGGGAAGACTGAGCACATCCAAGTAAGACTGAGCACACCCAGGGAAGACTGAGCACACCCAGGGAAGACTGAGCACACCCAGGGAAGACTGAACACATCCATGGAAGACTGAGCACATCCAGGGAAAACTGAGCACACCCAGGGAAGACTGAGCACACCCAGGGACGACTGAGCACATCCAGGGAAGACTGGGCACATCCAGGGAAGACTGAGCACATCCTAGGAAGACTGAGCACATCCAGGGAAGACTGAGCACACCCAGGGAAGACTGAGCACACCCAGGGAAGACTGAGCACACCCAGGGAAGACTGAACACATCCATGGAAGACTGAGCACATCCAGGGAAAACTGAGCACACCCAGGGAAGACTGAGCACACCCAGGGAAGACTGAGCACATCCAGGGAAGACTGAGCACACCCAGGGAAGACTGAGCACATCCAGGGAAGACTGAGCACACCCAGGGAAGACTGAGCACATCCAGGGACGACTGAGCACATCCAGGGAAGACTGAGCACACCCAGGCAAGTCTGAGCACACCCAGGGAAGACTGACCACATCCAGGGAAGACTGAGCACACCCAGGGAAGACTGAGCACATTCAGGGAAGACTGAGCACACCCAGGGAAGACTGAGCACACCCAGGTAAGACTGAGCACATCCAAGGAAGACTGAGCACATCCAGGGAAGACTGAGCACATCCAGGGATGACTGAGCACATCCAAGGAAGACTGAGCACACCCAGGGAAGACTGAGCACATCTAAGGAAGACTGAGCACACCCAGGGAAGACTGAGCACAACCAGGGAAGACTGAGCACATCCAGGGAAGACTGAGCACACCCAGGGAAGACTGGGCACATCCAGGGAAGACTGAGCACATCCAGGGAAGACTAAGCACATCCAGGGATGACTGAGCACACCCAGGGACGACTGAGCACATCATGGGAAGACTGAGCACACCCAGGGAAGACTGAGCACACCCAGGGAAGACTGAGCACACCCAGGGAAGACTGAGCACATCCAGGGAAGACTGAACACATCCAAGGAAGACTGAGCACACCCAGGTAAGACTGAGCACATCCAAGGAAGACTGAGCACATCCAGGGAAGACTGAGCACATCCAGGGACGACTGAGCACATCCAAGGAAGACTGAGCACACCCAGGGAAGAATGAGCACAACCAGGGAAGACTGAGCACATCCAGGGAAGACTGAGCACATCATGGGAAGACTGAGCACACCCAGGGAAGACTGAGCACATCCAGGGAAGACTGAGCACACCCAGGGAAGACTGGGCACATCCAGGGAAGACTGAGCACATCCAGGGAAGACTGAGCACATCCAGGGAAGACTGAGCACATCCAGGGAAGACTGAGCACACCCCGGTAAGACTGAGCACATCCTAGGAAGACTGAACACATCCAGGGAAGACTGAGCACACCCAGGGAAGACTGAGCACACCCAGGGAAGACTGAGCACACCCAGGGAAGACTGAACACGTCCATGGAAGACTGAGCACATCCAGGGAAAACTGAGAACACCCAGGGAAAACTGAGCACACCCAGGGAAGACTGACCACATCCAGGGAAGACTGAGCACACCCAGGGAAGACTGAGCACATCCAGGGAAGACTGAGCACACCCAGGGAAGACTGAGCACATCCTGGGACGACTGAGCACATCCAGGGAAGACTGAGCACACCCAGGGAAGACTGAGCACACCCAGGGAAGACTGACCACATCCAGGGAAGACTGAGCACACCCAGGGAAGACTGAGCACATTCAGGGAAGACTGAGCACACCCAGGGAAGACTGAGCACACCCAGGTAAGACTGAGCACATCCAATGAAGACTGAGCACATCCAGGGAAGACTGAGCACATCCAGGGACGACTGAGCACATCCAAGGAAGACTGAGCACACCCAGGGAAGACTGAGCACATCCAAGGAAGACTGAGCACACCCAGAGAAGACTGAGCACATCCAGGGAAGACTGAGCACATCCAAGGAAGACTGAGCACACCCAGGGAAGACTGAGCACATCCAAGGAAGACTGAGCACACCCAGGGAAGACTGAGCACATCCAGGGACGACTGAGCACATCCAGGGACGACTGAGCACATCCAAGGAAGACTGAGCACACCCAGGGAAGACTGAGCACATCCAGGGATGACTGAGCACATCCAAGGAAGACTGAGCACACCCAGGAAAGACTGAGCCCATCCAGTGAAGACTGAGCACATCCAGGGACGACTGAGCACATCCAAGGAAGACTGAGCACACCCAGGGAAGACTGAGCACTCCAGGGACGACTGAGCACATCCAAGGAAGACTGAACACATCCAGGGATGACTGATCACATCTAGGGAAGACTGAGCACACCCAGGGAAGACTGAGCACATCCAGGTAAGACTGAGCACACCCAGGGAAGACTGAGCACATCTAGGGAAGACTGAGCACACCCAGTCAAGACTGAGCACACCCAGGGAAGACTGAGCACATCCAGGGAAGACTGAGCACCTCCAGGGAAGACTGAGCACATCCAAGTAAGACTGAGCACACCCAGGGAAGACTGAGCACACCCAGGGAAGACTGAGCACACCCAGGGAAGACTGAGCACATCCAGGGAAGACTGAGCACATCCAGGGAAGACTGAGCACATCCAGGGAAGACTGAGCACACCCAGTCAAGACTGAGCACACCCAGGGAAGACTGAGCACATCCAGGGAAGACTGAGCACACCCAGGGAAGACTGAGCACATCCAGGTAAGACTGAGTACATCCAGGTAAGACTGAGCACACCCAGGGAAGACTGAGCACACCCAGGGAAGACTGAGCACACCCAGGGAAGACTGAGCACATCCAGGGAAGACTGAGCACATCCAGGGAAGACTGAGCACATCCAGGGAAGACTGAGCACATCCAGGGAAGACTGAGCACATCCAGGGAAGACTGAGCACACCCAGGGAAGACTGAGCACACCCAGGGAAGACTGAGCACACCCATGGAAGACTGAGCACATCCAGGGAAGACTGAGCACATCCAGGGAAGACTGAGCACATCCAGGGAAGACTGAGCACATCCAGGGAAGACTGAGCACATCCAGGGAAGACTGAGCACACCCAGGGAAGACTGAGCACACCCAGGGAAGACTGAGCACACCCAGGGAAGACTGAGCACATCCAGGGAAGACTGAGCACATCCAGGGAAGACTGAGCACATCCAGGGAAGACTGAGCACATCCAGGGAAGACTGAGCACATCCAGGGAAGACTGAGCACACCCAGGGAAGACTGAGCACACCCAGGGAAGACTGAGCACACCCAGGGAAGACTGAGCACATCCAGGGAAGACTGAGCACATCCAGGGAAAACTGAGCACATCCAGGGAAGACTGAGCACATCCAGGGAAGACTGAGCACATCCAGGGAAGACTGAGCACACCCAGGGAAGACTGAGCACACCCAGGGAAGCCTGCCAAGGAAGGCCAGGGGACAGGGACGGTACCCGGACAAAACAAAAGTTTAAAATGCGTGAGGACGAAAAGTAAAAACGTGCACCTGAGACCAGGAGCTCTAACTTAAACAACCTTAACAGGAATATAGTCTAAGATACATCACTATAGACCACACTCCCTGTATGTTATGGTGTGTGACCTCAGTATGATATACACGCCCTGTATGTTAAGTTACTTAAGGACAAATGGTTGACTGTAAGCCACACTCCTAAAGCGATTTGGTTCATCAAGGAGCTAGATACGCTCACTAAGTACCACCGCTGAGGCTCGACTTCGTGAACCAGCTTCTAATAACACTAATGATAACATTTAGCAATTCAGCAGTTAACTGAGGAACATTTGTGACAATAACAACTATTGCTTGAGTTGTAGAGGTCATTAGGCACTAAGGCAGAGTCGAGACGGAGCCTGTGACCTTGTCTTGAGAACTCTCGAGGTCACACTGCATCAACAGCACATATAGAAAAATGTTTCTTGAATTTATATTTCATTAGAAAGCAAGGAACGTAATTGAAAATTAGTTTTCCTGAAATTTGCGTTAAAAACTTTTATTGTGAAGTATTTCCAGATCGTTTCGTGGTAGCCCTAGAGAAAGGTAAACCTTCAGGTAAACATAGGGGTGAGCCCTTACCTGGTAAACCTTCAGGTGAACTTAGGGGTGAGCCCTTACCTGGTAAACCTTCAGGTAAACTTAGGGATGATCCCATACCTGGTAAACCTTCAGGTAAACTTAGAGGTGAGCCCGTACCTGGTAAACCTTCAGGTAAACTTAGGGGAGAGCCCGTACCTGGTAAACCTTCAGGTACACTTAGGGGTGAGCCCGTATCTGGTAAACATGTCTGCCTCTCCTATTCAGAACACAATACGACTGTGAGAAGCACTTTCAGTGCCAGACATGACTGGGAAAATGATAATGATTTTATTATATGGTTTCGACGGGTTGTATAAGGAGGAGGAGCCGAAGGTGAGGTGTAGAAGTTGTTTGTCTGTCTGAACGCTTAAATGATCTTTGTATAGCAGTTTATGCCTGCCTTTGAGCCGTCAGAAGGAGTGTCTCGGCGTTCTCAGAGTCAACCATTTTGCTGTCTATTGATACAGATCAGATCAATAAACAATTATATTATATTATCTACTTTACTTGTAACTCAGTGATGGAATAATTCATACTAATATAATTATGACATCTTGCATGTTGCTCATTTTGTAATACTTAAATTATTCGTAGTTTGATATACGGACAGACGCACGAACTGATTAGTACCTGAGTGTGGATATCTCTCACTCTAACACACTCTTCCTGACCAACCTCTCTCCACAGTCACTCTTCCTCTTCCTTACACACACCCTCATCTCCTGATATCCTTCTGTTTCACACCCATTCTCTTTTTATCATCCATTGTCTCTTTATCATTAATTCTCTCTTAATCATCCATTCTCTCTTTATCATCCATTCTCACTTTATCACCCACGATCTCTTTTTCACCGCTCTCTTTCCTTCACCCCCTTTCTTATGTCCTTTATCTCTCCCCCTGCCCTCTCTCCTTCTCCTCTCTCTCTCTCTCTCTCACTCTCTGTTTCACTCCACCTCTCTCTTCTTTTGGCTACTTTCAATTTTTCTTTAAATATAGCTTCGAGTCTATACAATTTCTAAACCGTTAAAGTAGAACAGAGAAGAACATGGACGAGGAACAACAGCATATCGGTAGAGAACACAAACCGGCAGAACCACTCAGGTTGGCCCTGGGTGGGAGTGAACAGAAAATAAACCAGTGGATACAAGAACTGATGAGATGAATTGACTTGGGGAATGGTCAGAAGGTTATTGAAAGAACTGAGGGGAACAGAATGAAAAACGTCCAGAGTGAATTGATACCATGAAAGCGGAAAGAAAGAAACCGTCAAAGGAAACCCCGACTCTTGGCCCAGTATGAGACGACCAAGAATCATGAAGCTGGAAACCGGTTAGTCTTTTAGAGGACAAACCTCAATTTTTAACCTCACATGGCAAAGAGAAGCTGTGAAGCCCTGGCAGCATTACAGGGGCGGCGGGGCAAGCAGCCTCCTCGCAGGAAGCAGCACGGAGCTCTAGCTACCTGTTAAGAAAGAAAAAAAAGTACAATGGAAGTAGTAGAGGTTAAGGAATGATCCAGACGGAAGGTCAAGTGAAGTAACATAGGATCTGTGTCGCTGCAGGTAAGGTCAGAGCTGCAGTGACACAGATCCTGACCACCAAACAGACTCAAGGAGCCGAAAACAATATGGAGTAAAGTTTCTCGTGCAGCACGTATACATGGAGGAGGCAAATCGACTTTGAAAGAATGTGTTTTTAAAGGCGGTCACAACATGTCAATCCCTTTTGGGGAAAACATCTTCTCCGTGTACCAGAGACGCAGTTCTCCAGCGATATATGAAGGAGGAAGAGAGAGCCAAGACAGCGGATGCAAGTAAGAAACACAAGTATCAGAAGAGCAGCAGAGGTCAGCAGGTCAACTGCTCGAGAGGGGACGGTGGAACCATATACAACCTGTTGTTCTCTTGCAAATTACGTCTGAATTAGGCCGTTTGCCCCTATGACCGAAAATAAACGTAATTTAAAAATTAAAAATTATTGAAAATATTTTTTTTTTATTTTTCCTCCAAAGCAACAAGGTCCTCTGGTAGGTTAGGAGGGCAGGAAGTTCTCCGAAGGTTTCAAAACGTCATGAAAATCGTTAATTGAAAGTTTGCTCTCCTAACCTAACCGAGTAAGCCGGAGAACTCAAAACAAAAAACGGGACAGTACATCACTTTCGTGAGCCGATTTCAAATCAAAATCAAATCAAATCAAATGTTTATTCAGGTAAAGTACATACATACAAGGTGAGATACAAACACTGATGGATTTATAGATAGAGCTAGCACATACAATGCCTAAAGCCACTATTACGCAAAGCGCTTCGGGCAGATCTGTTCTGTCTGAAATTTCATTTTAATTAAGTCCATTTATCGCCCTAGCGCCCATACGAGCGTAAAGCGACGTAATGTTAAGAGGACCGGTTGTCAAGTCGACAACAGCAGAGACAAGTGCAACAGGAGCCTCGACCAGTCATCTTTTCACCCTATCCACTAACCTCCCTCCACTTAAATTAAATCACCACTTTCCATCCCACACCATCCTCACCCTTGTCATGTCCTCTTGCCCCCTCGGCCCCCTCATACTAACCTCATTGCTGCCTAAATCCCCCCTATTACCCTACATATAAACTTAATCCCTCCACTCCCCACCTTGCAACCAACAGTCCTCCCACCAACTCCCCAAGAGACTCCCTTTGTGTCTCCCAGATATCTCCCGGTCTTGCCCATGCCGGGGACCCCCTCCCCTGTGCCCACAACCCCCAGCCCCCCTCCCCCCACCATGCAGAGACCCCCATGCTAACAGTCCCGCACACTGTACAACTCCCCCCCCCCACCTCCCCCCCCAACATCCCCCCCCCACCTCCCCCCCCAACATCCCCCCCCACCTCCCCCCCAGAGGTGGAGAGAAGGTCAAGGGTGAGTGCTGACCACAATAGACAGAATAAAGCTGCGTGAATGGACAGAATAATCCTGTACGCGGCTGTGGGCCGAAGACTCTGGCTTCCTAACCTAAGACAGGCGAACTGTCAGATGGGATACTCGGCGGTGTACAGATCTCTGTCATTTGGTCTCTGTCTGTCTGTCTGTCTGTCTCTTTACCTCCCACCTTCCTCAATCCGTCCTCCTAAGGTCTCCTAACCCCAAGAAAACGGTAAATGTAAAGTGTCCTCTCCTAACCTACCAGGAGGACCCAAAACAGAAAACGGGACAATACGTCATTTTCGCCAGCTGCTTCCATTTTCTAGTATGACAATTTTTGCCCTTTTGTAACGCATACATGCAAATGTGACGTTCTTTGTAGGAGGACAGGTTGTAGGAGGACAGGTTGTAGGAGGACAGGTTGTGGGAGGACAGGTTGTAGGAGGACAGATTGTAGGAGGGCAGGTTGTAGGAAGACAGGTTGTATGAGGACAGGTTGTAGGAGGACAGGTTGTAGGAGGTCAGGTTGTAGGAGGACAGGTTGTAGGAGGAAACGTTGTAGGAGGACACGTTGTAGGAGGACACGTTGTAGGAGGACACGTTGTAGGAGTACAACTTGTAGGAGGACAGGTTGTAGGAGGAAAGGTTGTAGGAGGACAAGTAATAGGACAGGTTGTAGGAGGACAGGTAGTAGGAGGACAGGGTGTAGGAGGACAGGTAGTAGGAGGACAGGTTGTAGGAGGACAGGTTGTAGGAGGACAGGTTGTGGGAGGACAGGTTGTAGGAGGACAGATTGTAGGAGGACAGGTTGTAGGAGGACAGGTTGTAGGAGGACAGGTTGTAGGAGGTCAGGTTGTAGGAGGACAGGTTGTAGGAGGACAGGTTGTAGGAGGACAGGTTGTGGGAGGACAGGTTGTAGGAGGACAGATTGTAGGAGGTCAGGTTGTAGGAGGACATGTTGTAGGAGGACAGGTTGTAGGAGGACAGGTAGTAGCAGGACAGGTTGTAGGAGGACATGTTGTCGGAGGACAGGTTGTAGGAGGACAGGTAGTAGCAGGACAGGTTGTAGGAGGTCAGGTTGTAGGAGGACAGGTTGTAGGAGGACAGGTTGTAGGAGGACAGGTTGTAGGAGGACAGGTTGTAGGAGGTCAGGTTGTAGGAGGACAGGTTGTAGGAGGACAGGTTGTAGGAGGACAGGTTGTAGGAGGACAGGTTGTAGGAGGTCCGGTTGTAGGAGGACAGGTTGTAGGAGGACAGGTTGTAGGAGGACAGGTTGTAGGAGGACAGATTGTAGGAGGACAGGTTGTAGGAGGACATGTTGTAGGAGGACAGGTTGTAGGAGGACAGGTAGTAGCAGGACAGGTTGTAGGAGGACAGGTAGTAGGAGGACAGGTTGTAGGAGGACAGGTTGTAGGAGGACAGGTAGTAGCAGGACAGCTTGTAGGAGGACAGGTTGTAGGAGGACAGGTTATAGGAGGACAGGTTGTAGGAGGACAGGTTGTAGGAGGACAGGTTATAGGAGGACAGGTTGTAGGAGGACAGGTTGTAGGAGGACAGGTAGTAGGAGGACAGGTTGTAGGAGGACAGGTTGTAGGAGGACAGGTTGAATGAGGACAGGTTGTACGAGGACAAGTTGTAGGAGGACAGGTTGTAGGACAGGCTGTAGGACAGGTTGTAGGAGGACAGGTTGTAGGAGGACCGGTTGTAGGAGGACAGGTAGTAGGATGACAGGTAGTAGGAGGACAGGTTGTAGGACAGGCTGTAGGAGGACAGGTTGTAGGAGGACAGGTTGTAGGAGGACATGTTGTAGGAGGACAGGTAGTAGGAGAACAGGTTGTAGGAGGACAGGTTGTAGGAGGACAGGTTGTAGGAGGACAGGTTGTAGGACGACAGGTTGTAGGAGGAGAGGTTGTAGGAGGACAGGTTGTAGGAGGACAGGTTGTAGGAGGACAGGTAGTAGAAGGACAGGTTGTAGGAGGACAGGTTGTTGGAGGACAGGTTGTAGGAGGACAGGTTGTAGGAGGACAGGTAGTAGGAGGACAGGTTGTAGGAGGATAGGTAATAGGAGGACAGGTTGTAGGAGGACAGGTTGTAGGAGGACAGGTTGAAGGAGGACAGGTTGTACGAGGACAAGTTGTAGGAGGACAGGTTGTAGGACAGGCTGTAGGAGGACAGGTTGTAGGAGGACAGGTTGTATGAGGACAGGTTGTAGGAGGACCGGTTGTAGGAGGACAGGTAGTAGGAGGACAGGTAGTAAGAGGACAGGTTGTAGGACAGGCAGTAGGAGGACAGGGTTGTAGGAGGACAGGTTGTAGGAGGACAGGTTGTAGGAGGACAGGTAGTAGGAGGACAGGTTGTAGGAGGACAGGTTGTAGGAGAACAGGTTGTAGGAGGACAGGTTGTAGGAGGACAGGTTGTAGGAGGACAGGTTGTAGGAGGACAGGTTGTAGGAGGACAGGTTGTAGGAGGACAGGTTGTAGGAGGACAGGTTGTAGGAGGACAGGTTGTAGGAGGACAGGTTGTAGGAGGACAGGTAGTAGTAGGAGGACAGGTTGTAGGAGGACAGGTTGTAGGAGGACAGGTTGTAGGAGGACAGGTTGTAGGAGGTCAGGTTGTAGGAGGACAGGTTGTAAGAGGACAGGTTGAAGGAGGACAGGTTGTACGAGGACAAGTTGTAGGAGGACAGGTTGTAGGACAGGCTGTAGGATGACAGGTTGTAGGAGGACAGGTTTTAGGAGGACAGGTTGTAGGAGAACCGGTTGTAGGAGGACAGGTAGTAGGAGGACAGGTAGTAGGAGAACAGGTTGTAGGAGGACAGGTTGTAGGAGGGACAGGTTGTAGGAGGACAGGTAGTAGGAGGACAGGTTGTAGGAGGACAGGTTGTAGGAGGGACAGATTGTAGGAGGACAGGTTGTAGGAGGACAGGTTGTAGGAGGACAGGTTGTAAAAGGACAGGTAGTAGAAGGACAGGTTGTAGGAGGACAGGTTGTAGGAAGAGAGGTTGTAGGAGGACAGGTAGTAGGAGGACAGGTTGTAGGAGGACAGGTTGTAGGAGGGACAGATTGTAGGAGGACAGGTTGTAGGAGGACAGGTTGTAGGAGGACAGGCTGTAAAAGGACAGGTAGTAGAAGGACAGGTTGTAGGACAGGTTGTAGGAAGACAGGTTGTAGGAGGATAGGTTGTAGGAGGTCAGGTTGTAGGAGGACAGGTTGTAGGAGGACAGATTGTAGGAGGACAGGTTGTAGGAGGACAGGTAGTAGGAGACAGGTTGTAGGAGGACAGGTAGTAGGAGGACAGGTTGTAGGAGGACAGGTTGTAGGAGGACAGGTTGAAGGAGGACTGGTTGTACGACGACAAGTTGTAGGAGGACAAGTTGTAGGACAGGCTGTAGGAGGACAGGTTGTAGGAGGACAGGTTGTAGGAGGACAGGTAGTAGGAGGACAGGTAGTAGGAGGACAGGTTGTAGGACAGGCTGTAGGAGGACAGGTTGTAGGAGGACAGGTTGTAGGAGGACAGGTTGTAGGAGGACAGGTAGTAGGAGGACAGGTTGTAGGAGGACAGGTTGTAGGAGGACAGGTTGTAGGAGGACAGGTTGTAGGAGGACAGGTTGTAGGAGGACAGGATGTAGGAGGACAGGTTGTAGGAGTTCAGGTTGTAGGAGGACAGGTTGTAGGAGGACAGGTTGTAGGAGGACAGGTTGTAGGAGGACAGGTTGTAGGAGGACAGGTAGTAGGAGGACAGGTTGTAGGAGGAAAGGTTGTAGGAGGACAGGTTGTAGGAGGACAGGTTGTTGGAGGTCAGGTTGTAAGAGGGACAGGTTGTAGGAGGACAGGTTGTAGGAAGACAGGTTGTAGGAAGACAGGTTGTAGGAGGACAGGTTGTAGGAGGACAGGTTATAGGAGGACAGGTTGTAGGAGGACAGGTTGTAGGAGGGCAGGTTGTAGGAAGACAGGTTATAGGAGGACAGGTTATGGTTGGACAGGTTGTAGGAGGACAGGTTGTAGGAGGGCAGGTTGTAGGAAGACAGGTTATAGGAGGACAGGTTATGGTTGGACAGGTTGTAGGAGGACAGGTTGTAGGAGGACAGGTTGTAGGAGGACAGGTTGTAGGAGGACAGGTTGTAGGAAGACAGGTTGTAGGAGGACAGGTTGTAGGAGGGACAGGTTATAGGAGGACAGGTTGTAGGAGGACAGGTTGTAGGAGGGCAGGTTGTAGGAAGACAGGTTATAGGAGGACAGGTTATGGTTGGACAGGTTGTAGGAGGACAGGTTGTAGGAGGACAGGTTGTAGGAGGACAGGTTGTAGGAGGACAGGTTGTAGGAGGACATGTTGTAGGAGGACAGGTTGTAGGAGGAAAGGTTGTAGGAGGACAGGTTGTAGGAGGACAGGTTATAGGAGGACAGGTTGTAGGAGGACAGGCTGTAGGCGGACAGGTTGTAGGAGGACAGGTTGTAGGAGGACAGGTTGTAGGATGACAGGTTGTAGGAGGACAGGTTGTAGGAGGAAAGGTTGTAGGAGGACAGGTTGTAGGAGGACAGGTTGTAGGAGGACAGGTTGTAGGAGGACAGGTTGTAGGAGGACAGGTTGTAGGAAGACAGGTTGTAGGAGGACAGGCTGTAGGAGGACAGGTTGTAGGAGGACAGGTTGTTTGAGGAAAGGTTGTAGGAGGACAGGTTGTAGGAGGACAGGTTTGAGGAGGACAGGTTGTAGGAGGACAGGTTATAGGAGGAAAGGTTATAGGAGGACAGGTTGTATGGAGGACAGGTTGTAGGAGGACAGGTTGTAGGAATACAGGTTGTAGGAGGAAAGGTTGTAGGAGGACAGGTTGTAGGAGGACAGGTTGTAGGAGGACAGGTTGTAGGAGGACAGGTTGTAGGAGGACAGGTTGTAGGAGGAAAGGTTGTAGGAGGGACAGGTTGTAGGAGGACAGGTTTGTAGGAGGACAGATTGTAGGAGGACAGGTTGTAGGAGGACAGGTTGTAGGAGGACAGGTTGTAGGAGGACATGTTGTAGGAGAACAGGTTGTAGGAGGACAGGTTGTAGGAGGAGTGGTTGTAGGAGGACAGGTTGAAGGAGGACAGGTTGTAGGAGGACAGGTTGTAGGAGGACAGGTTGTAGGAGGACAGGTTGTAGGAGGACAGGTTGTAGGAGGACAGATTGTAGGAGGACAGGTTGTAGGAGGACAGGTTGTAGGAGGACAGGTTGTAGGAGGACATGGTTGTAGGAGAACAGGTTGTAGGAGGACAGGTTGTAGGAGGAGTGGTTGTAGGAGGACAGGTTTGAAGGAGGGACAGGTTGTAGGAGGACAGGTTGTAGGAGGACAGGTTGTAGGAGGACATGTTGTAGGAGGACAGGTTGGCCCTGGGTTGTTCTTCGTCTCTTCCTCCCTCTCTCTCTCTCACATTCTCTCTGCTTCCTTCTCCTTTATTTCCCTCCCATTCTCTCTCTTCCATTTAACAAAACATGCTCGAGTAACGTTGAATAGACGTTGGTCAGCGTTATTGACGGCCATTCAATGTGAATACTTGCTGAAAATTCAATTATTAACACTCTATGGACAATCAAACCTACATTTCAGACTTCGTAAGCGTCGTAGCAGGTCACAATAGGAGCAAATCCTATCTGAACGCTGAATAGTGAATTCAGATCCCATTCTGTCTAAAAAACTGAACTGTAGAACCTAAATGGGATTATCTTAAGCAAAATGAATCTGATTAATAATATTAGATATCTGGGTACTAAATAAATCGCAGTATCTAATTTGCTCGTTTCCGTACGTTCGTGTGACTTTTATATTTTTTATAATGCATTCCTGCTAATCATCATTCCAAGTTCTTGTTTCCAAGCCTAGAGACAGGTCTGGAAGGTACCAAGAGACAGGTCTGGAAGGTACTATGAGACAGGTGTGGAAGGTGCAAAGAGACAGGTCTGGAAGGTACCATGAGACAGGTCTGGAAGGTACAATGAGGACAGGTCTGGAAGGTGCAAAGAGGACAGGTCTGGAAGGTACAATGAGACAGGTCTGGAAGGTGCAAAGAGACAGGTCTGGAAGGTACCATGAGACAGGTCTGGAAGGTACAATGAGACAGGTCTGGAAGGTGCAAAGAGACAGGTCTGGAAGGTGCAAAGAGACAGGTCTGGAAGATACCATGAGACAGGTCTGGATGGTACAAAGAGACAGGTCTGGAAGGTACCATGAGACAGGTTTGGAAGGTGCCAGGAGACAGGTGTGGAAGGTACCAGGAGACAGGTCTGGAAGGTACCAGGAGACAGATCTGGAAGGTACCAGGAGACAGGTTCTGGAAGGTTCCATGAGACAGGTCTGGAAGGTACCATGGAGACAGGTCTGGAAGGTACAATGAGACAGGTCTGGAAGGTGCAAAGAGGACAGGTCTGGAAGGTACCATGAGACAGGTCTGGAAGGTGCAAAGAGGACAGGTCTGGAAGGTGCAAAGAGACAGGTCTGGAAGATACCATGAGACAGGTCTGGATGGTACAAAGAGACAGGTCTGGAAGGTACCATGAGACAGGTTTGGAAGGTGCCAGGAGGACAGGTGTGGAAGGTACCAGGAGACAGAACTGGAAGGTACCAGGAGACAGGTGTGGAAGGTACCAGGAGACAGGTGTGGAAGATGCCAGGAGGACAGGTCTGGAAGGTACCAGGAGACAGATCTGGAAGGTACCAGGAGACAGGTGTGAGAGATGCCAGGAGGACAGGTCTGGAAGGTACCAGGAGACAGATCTGGAAGGTACCAGGAGACAGATGTGGAAGGTACCAGGAGACAGATCTGGAAGGTACCAGGAGACAGATCTGGAAGGTACCAGGAGACAGGTGTGGAAGGTACCAGGAGACAGGTCTGGAAGGTACCAGGAGACAGATCTGGAAGGTACCAGGAGACAGGTCTGGAAGGTTCCATGAGACAGGTCTGGAAGGTTCCATGAGACAGGTCTGGAAGGTACCATTAGGACAGTTTGTAAGACACCAGGAGACAGGTGTAGACAGCACCAGGGCACAAAGATTAAGCTGACAGGCTTGGGGGAGGTGAGTATGACAGCTCTCTCTTAACTCACCGTAATGAGCTTCTGGAGTCAATATAGTGTAGACCTCGCCCACACGTCTCCCTCAGCAGCTAGACCTCGCCCACGCGTCTCCCTCAGCAGCTAGACCTCGCCCACGCGTCCTCCCTCAGCAGCTAGACCTCACCCACGCGTCTCCCTCAGCAGCTGGAGGAGAGAGGAAGCAGGAGAGGAACGGGTAGGAAGAGGCGTAATATGAGATAATGCTGGAGAAAGAAAGAGATATGCTGAGTAAAGAGGAAGGAGGAGAAAGTTTGAAACCTGGGAAGGGAGATGATTAGAAAACATGAGAAAGGGGAGATAAAGAGGCCTGAGGAAGAAGGGATAAGGAGTTCTGGGGAAGAGGAGATAAGGATAACGGATAAGGATCAAGAGATAAGGATAAGTATAACCAGTATTTACCCAGGTCCTTACTGAATACAGATTCCTACAATTTGTATTGATTGGTTCGTGTTGTATTTGGTGTTGATGAAGTGAACGCCACATTTATTGTGTTTGTCATACCCTTCATTATGTCCATTATTATACCCTTCGTTATATCCTTTGTTATACCCTTTGTTATATTCCTTGTTATACCCTTCATTATGTCCTTTGTTATACCCTGCGTTTATACCCTGCGTTATACCCTTCGTTATACGCTTTGTTGTACCCTTAGTCATCTATCTGTATTCTTCACTCATGTCAACATTCTTTCTTTATAAAGAATGTAGATTAAACTTTCATAAAGTTTCTTCATGAATGAGTTTTCTAATTCCTGTGAAAATCTTACAGTATGCGCCCAGGTTAATTTATGTCCATGCTATAGTACGGAGACCAAAAGCTGCCGAGCATAATCATGACCTAACCAGGCCAGGAGTCAGTCGAAGATTAATATTTGCAGCCTACACACACACACACACACACACACACACACACACACACACACACACACACACCACACACACACACACACACCACACACACACACACAACACACACATTTTGCGGATTGACGCAAAATTAATGAGAAGAGTTGTGACAGACGAGGATTGTAGGATCCTCCAAGAGGACTGAAACAGGTTGCAGAGATGGTCAGGGAAATGGCTACTGGAGTTTAACACCAGTAAATGTAAGTTATGGAAATGGGATCAGGTGACAGGAGACCAAAGGGACAGTACACAATGAAGGGGAACAGCCTACCTGTAACGATTCGAGAAAGAGACCTGGAGTGGATGTGACACCTAATCTAACTCCTGAGGCACATATAAATTGGATAACGACAGCAGCGTACTCTACACTGGCGAAAATTAGAACTTCATTCAGAAACCTAAATGAGAAGGCTTTTTAGGGCGCTTTACACTGCCTACGTGAGACCAGTCTTAGAGTATGCCGCGCCATCATGGAGCCCCCACCCTGAAGAAACACATAAAGAAACTGGAGAAGGTTCAGAGGTTTGCGACGTGGCTTGTCCCAGAGTTACGAGGGATGGGATATGAAGAGCGGCTGAAGGAACTGAACCTTACGACACTAGAGAAAAGAATGGAGAGAGGAGATATGATCGGGACATATAAAATACTCAGGGGAATGACAAAGTGGAAATAGATGAAATGTTCACACGTAATAATAACAGAACGAGGGGACATGGGTGGAAACTGGAAACTCAGATGAGTCACAGAGATGTTAGGAAGTTTTCTTTTTAGCGTGAGAGCAGTGTGAAAATGGAATGCACTTGGGAACAGGTTGTGGAAGCAAATACTATTCATACTTTTAAAACTAGGTATGATAGGGAAATGGGCCAGGAGTCATTGCTGTAAACAACCGATAGCTGGAAAGGCGGGATCCAAGAGTCAATGCTCGATCCTGCAAGCACAAATAGGTGAGTACACACACACGCTTCTAACATGGATGAAAAGTTTTCTGACTGATAGAAAATGAGGCTGTGATCAGAGGCAATGTATCGGACTGGAGAAATGTCACAAGTAGAGTACCACAGGGTTCAGTTCTTGCACCAGTGATGTTTATTGTCTACATAAATGATCTACCAGTTGGTATACAGAATTATATGACATGTTTGCTGATGATGCTAAGATAATAGGAAGGATAAGAAAACTTAGATGATTGTCATGCCCTTCAAGATGACCTGGACAAAATAAGTACATGGAGCGCCACTTGGCAGATGGAATTTAATGTTAATAAATGCCATGTTATGGAATGTGGAATAGGAGAACATAGACCCCACACAACCTATATATTATGTGAGAAATCTTTAAAGAATTCTGATAATGAAAGAGATCTAGGGGTTGTTTCTAGATAGAAAACTATCACCTGAGGACCACATAAAGAATATTGTGCGAGAGCCTATGCCACGCTTTCTAACTTCAGAATTGCTTTTAAATACATAGGATGGCGATATACTAAAGAAATTGTTCACGAGTTTTGTTAGGCCAAAGCTAGAATATGCAGCGGTTGTGTGGTTGCCCCATATCTTAAGAAGCACATCAACAAACTGGAAAAGGTGCAAAGACATGCTATTAAGTGGCTCCCAGAACTGAAGGGCAAGAGCTACGAGGAGAGGTTAGAGGCATTAAATATGCCAAAACTAGAAAGACAGAAGAAAAGAGGTGATATGATCACTACATACACAAATAGTAACAGGAATTGATAAAATCGATAGAGAAGATTTCCTGAGACCCTGGAACGTTAGAACAAGAGGTCATAGATATACACTAGCTAAACACAGATGCCGAAGAAATATAAGAAAATTCACTTTCGCAAACAGGATGTGGTCAGACGGTTGGAACATGTTAGGGGAGAAGGTTGGTGGAGGCCAAGACCGTCAGTAGTTTCAAAGCGTTATGTGACAAAGAGTGCTGGGAAGACGGGACACCACGAGCGTAGCTCTCATCCTGTAACTACACTTAGGTAATTACACACACACACACACAGGCTATTTAACACAAGGGGCACACGCACAAGGGGACACAGGTGGAAACTGAGTGCCCAAATGAGCCACAGAGATATTAGAAAGAACTTTTTTAGTGTCAGTGTGGTTGACAAATGGAATGCATTAGGAAGTGATGTGGTGGAGGCTGACTCCATACACAGTTTCAAGTGTAGATATGATAGAGCCCAATAGGCTCAGGAACCTGTACACCTGTTGATTGACGGTTGAGAGGCGGGACCAAAGAGCCAGAGCTCAACCCCCGCAAGCACAACTAGGTGAGTACACACACACACACACACACACGCACACACACACACACACACACACACACACACACACACACACACACACACGCACACACACACACACACACACACACACACACACACACACACGCACACACACACACGCACACACACACACACACACACGCACACACGCACACACACACACACATACACACACACACACACACACACACACACATACACACACACACACACACACACACATACACACACACACACACACACACACACACACACATAAAGTTCATAAAGGAACAGGTTATGAGATTAAGGATAGGGGCGGAAGGATTCACTACAAATGACAAGGAAGTGTGTGAGGAATTGAATAAGAAATTCCAGGAGGTCTTCACCTTAGAACAAGGAGAAATTCCAGAGGTAAGTGAGGGAATAGCTAACCAGGAACCACTGGAAGAGTTTGAGATTACCAGTGGGGAAGTAAGGAAGTGTTTACTAGAGTTGGACGTGACGAAGGCTATAGGCCCAGATGGAATCTCCCCTTGGGTTCTAAAGGAAGGAGCAAGAGAACTGAGCCTACCACTCTCCATAGTGTATAACAAATCACTGGCAACAGGGGAACTGCCAGATACTTGGAAAGCAGCTAACGTAGTCCCGATATACAAGAAAGGGGATAGACAGGAGGCACTGAACTACAGGCCAGTGTCCCTAACCTGCATACCATGCAAGCTGATGGAGAAGATTGTGCGAAAAAAACTAGTGGAGCATCTGGAGCGAAGGAACTTTGTAACACAGCATCAACATGGGTTCAGGGATGGCAGGTCCTGCCTCACAGGGTTACTTGAATTCTACGACCAGGCAACAAAAATAAGGCAAGAAAGAGAAGGGTGGGCAGACTGCATATTTTTGGATTGTCAGAAAGCCTTTGATACAGTGCCACACAAGAGGCTAGTGCGAAAGTTGGAGATGCAGGCTGGAGTGAGAGGGAAGGTACTCCGGTGGATAGAGGAATACCTAAGCAACAGGAG
>NC_091223.1:25420586-25443086 GCF_040958095.1 Procambarus clarkii | reverse complement strand
AAAAATAGAAAAACTGGAACTTCGTCTGTGGTAAGGTAAGGAGAAGACACACAAAACACAAGTAAACTTTAACAATGAAATTTTAATTACGTTAAATAAATCAAACATGAAAATAATGCACAAACAAATTCTTATAATAAAATCAATGAATCAAAATAATAAGAATACTTAAATGACAATGAAAAGTTACGTTAAGGCAAAATAACAAGAAGTGCAATACAACAGTTAAGTGGGAGGTGCTGGAATATTGGCTTAAAGCCACCACCTCTCTCAGTACACGCTAACGTCTAGCTGGGAGGAGTGCTGGCTACGAAAGCACGGAACATTCTGAGGACTGATGTTGGGCGACCCAGACATCAGGTAGTATTGGGGGCGAGTGCAGGTGCAGCCAGACCGGCGACCAATCAGCGGAGCCGTAGCGATCAACGGGTAGTTTGGTGGTTGGAGTTCGAACAGGTGGCTGGTTGCATACGTTTCTGCTCACCCTGGCAAGCCTTGCTGGTGCTGGTGTTGTTGTCGTTGTTGGACATTTCTTCCATAGTCTTTTTATATATTGTGAAGACGTAATTTTGGAGGGAAGAGCAGGCTCAATCTCTTGAAGGAGATTATCGTCACAACTCTCCCCCGAAGCCTGCGGTTCTGGAAGAAGTACGTCGTTATGTGGTGGAGTAATGGATGGAGTCGCTTCTACTTCATAAACTCTGGAGAGGGCATCGGCTATGGTGTTGTCAGACTCTTGGTATAGCGTGTCTCCAGGTTGAATTTCTGCAGGTAGCAAGCCCATAGTAGAAGACGTTGAGATGAGAAGTGGGCGTGCTGCAGGAGGTGTAGGGTGGTGTGGTCCGTATTGATGGTGGACCGAGCACTTTTCAGGTGTGGAGTGAAGTGCTGAAGCTTCAGGATGAGGAAGAGTAGCTCCTTGCCAATTGTTCCGTAGATCCTTGTAGCAGTAGTCGCTGACAGGTGTATTCTTCTCGCCTCGTTGCTGCATCACGACACCACCCACGTCGGTACCATTGGCGTCGACATGGAGGATGAAGGGCTTATCTGACGAGGTGAGAGTGGAATTAGAAGAGGGCATAGGAGCACGATTATTATCCTGAAAGCATTTGGGAAGATCATTAAGGATTTTGGAATTAGAAAGCGCCGACTCCTTGTCAGTGCTTTCGGGAGAAGAAGCCGGGATGGTCTCACTGTGGATGTAGGGTTCTGTGAAGGTAGAACAATTAATCAAGACAGTGGGAGGAGTACCATTATATTGCTTCAGGAGGTTGACGTGGCACAGCTGGGTCTTCCGCCGCCTATCTGGAGTCTCTATGACGTATGTGTTGTTGCTTCTGCACTCTTTGACGCAGTAGGGTCCTGAAAATCTGTTTTGTAAAGGTGAACCTGGGATAGGGAAATAAGCAAGGACGAAGTCTCCCGGCTTGAATTTTCTTACTTTGCTGGTCTGGTCGTAATGAGTCTTCATTCTCACCTGGGCTTTCAATAGATTATCATGAGCAAAGCGGTGGACTCTCTCTAGAATGTGTTGAAGGTTTTGAAGAAACTGGGGCACATTCTGATGCTCACTGAAGGTGGCATCTCTGAGAGAGTCTTTGAAAGCCTTAAGGGGAGTACGGCACTTACGGCCGTAGAGCATCTCATAAGGAGATACTCCTAGGGACTCATTGGGGAGACTTCTGAAAATACACATTATTAGGTCAATCTGCTTATCCCAATCCTTTGAGGTTTCACTACAAAACTTTTTCAAGAGTGCTTTGATGGTCTGATGACTACGTTCAAGAGAACCCTGTGAAGCAGGATGATAGGGGCTGGACAATACCTGTTTGATGTTGAACTCCTCCAGTGTCCTTTTGAAGAGATCACTGGTGAAGTTGGTGCCACAGTCACTTTGAATCTCCCTGGGAAATCCGTATTGAGTGAAGATCTTCAGTAGATGTTTGATAACCGTAGCAGCCGTGATGTTCTTCACTGGAACTGCTATGGGAAATCTGGTGGGAGGACACAGGATGGTTAGGATGTAGGCGTTACCTGAACTGGTCCGAGGTAAAGGACCGACACAGTCTATTATGAGTCTGTGGAAAGGTTCCGCAGGCACCTGTATGGGAATCAGTGGTGCTCTGGGAATGGAGACGTTCGGTTTGCCTGCCATCTGACATGTATGACACTGTTTTACGTACTGTTTGACGTTATTTACCATACCTGGCCAGTAGTAGTCTTGGCGAATCCCATGGTAAGTCTTGTTGAAGCCGTAGTGGGAGAATGCTCCATGGGCCAGGTGTAGAATAGTGGGCCGCAGGCTGGTGGGAATCACAAGTTGTTCGGTGTTGGCCCAATCGTCCTCCTCCTTCAGTTTACTGGGTCTATATCTGCGGTAGAGCAAGTCGTTCTCTAGGAAGAACCCAGGAATACTGTCGGGTTGAGTCTCAGCCTGGAAAAACAATGGTGTTAAAGTAAGATCTTCCCTCTGCAACTTACGGAACTCCAACTTGGTCAGATGCGGGGGTAGTTTCTGAGGGTCTTGAGGGACAGCGGTAGCAGTAGAGTCAGCTGGCTGTGGACGTGCGGCTTGTGCACGGGTGGTCACGAGAACCGGAGGAGAAACATCACTCTCTTGAACCTCTGCTGGAACATACTCAAGAATAGGGTTACTTGGCACAGAGTTACACACCTGGGGTTTGTCCATGACGATCAGGTTGGTCGGTTGCAGGTCTTCTGCCAAGTCGTTGCCTAGGAGAAGTTGCACTCCAGGCATGGGAAAAGGCTTTTCCCTGACGGCGACTTGGACTTCCCCGTTCACGTAGGGACAATCCAGGTGGACTCTGGCGAGAGGGTATGGAGTAGTAGCAGTGAGGTCAGTGATGAAGACTGTTTCCCCGGTGTAGACTATGTTGGGCACAGCCGACTTCAAGATGATCGATTGTAGAGCCGCTGTGTCCCTCAAGATCTTCAATTTGAAACGTCCCTCCGGATTTGAACCGTTGGCAGAGACAGTTCCAGTATACAGGTGGTTACTGAAAAGAGAATGATCATTAACATCAACACCAACATTCATCACAGGCTTACCGGACTTAGGAGGAGTTGGTTTGGGTCGTTGTTGGTCAGTGGTTCCCTTGTATTGAGACTTACCACACTTGTCTATGGTATGTCCATAGAGTCTACAATATTTGCAGTACAGTTGTGAACCAGCTTGATCGGGGCTCACCTTCTCGTAACTGTACCACGACTTCTTACTGGAGGATGGTTCAGGTGTCAGCCGGTGGATGAGGCTGTAAGTGTCAGCCGACTTAGCACACTTCAGGTAGTCGGTTTCTTCTTTATCTGCTAAGTAGAGGCGGACAGGAGGCGGCACACGTCTCAAGAATTCTTCAACAAGCATCAGGTTGACGAGTTCTGCAAAAGTAGAGACATGTGCTGCTTCCAGCCATTTCATGAAATACCTCCGTTTCGTGTTAGCAAACTCGAGGAAGGTAGTGGTACTTGCCTTCAGGTGGTCACGGAATTTCCTTCTATAACTTTCAGTAGAGAGGAGGTAGGCGTCCAACACTGCTTGTTTCAGAGTGTAGTAGTCATTCTCAGACGCCAAAGTACTGAGTGTGACTGCAGCTCTACCTGTAAGATGGACTCTGAGAAGTGTGGCCCATTGGTTGACAGGCCAACTGAGTTGATTAGCAAGGGTTTCAAAGGTGGTGAAAAAAACATCAACTTCTGCTTCTACAAAGGATGGCATTAACTTACTTGCATGTGATATATTAAAACTGACGGGAAGATTGGCAGTAGCTTGCTGGCGTTGAGCGAGGTGTGAAGTTTCCAACGTGTATTCCCGTTGACGACACTCAAGAGCCAGAGTCGCTTGTTGCTTGTCATGTTCACGTTGCATTTCCAACTCGCGTTGTTTGGTTTCAAGCCGTATGCGTTCCCGCTCCTGGAGTAAGGCAATCTCACGTTCTTGTTCTTCCCTTCGTATGGCAGCTGCTCGTTCTTGTTGTTCGAGGGCTTCCCTTTGCTGTTCGCGGGCTTCCTTTGCTGCTCACGTTCAATCTTAGCCAGCTCTAGTTTAAGTTTCATCGTTGCCAAGTCAGTTTTATCTGCAATATAGTAAGTTTCATGAGTTTCAGAGTCTATCTTACCTTGCTCTAAATAGTAATCCAGCAACAGGTTGTGTAGGTCATTTTTGTTGGCTTGATAGGGAACTTCTAGTTGATACTCATGTGCAAGAGTTTGTAGTTCAGTCCTCTTGGCACGACTTAAAGTCCCTATTTCACCTGCTGGATTTGCACGGAAAGTTTGGAGACGAAACATGGTGAAATTAGCAAATAAAGGTACACGAATGTTCAATAATGAAATGTCAGAAACAGGACAACGTGGCAACTGGTACCTATCCTGTGTGATCTTTAACAATTAACGTTAAGTGAAAGATATTAAATGATTAAATTAAATCAAGGGCGCAGGAAATCTTGTACCCGGTACTCATGTAAGAGAATAAGGGCAAGAAAATCCTACTAACAAATGAAACAAAGTTTCGAAAACAAATGAAACAGTTAAATGCTTCAAAAGTAAAATTGGTAGTCCAAGGATGTAGGCATACCTTGCCAAGTCTCTATAGGACATAAAGCAAGTTTTTCCTACTGAATTTAATATGATACTTACAGAATTAGCGAATTTTTGTGCTCTGAAAAAATAAGCTAATTCCCTACCGTTGTATGTATCATCATCTCTGACTGACGTGTAGGGGTGCGAGGTGTCAACTGGTGACGAGAACTGCTGCTGAGGTCCCAATTCAGCAACTAAAGTTCGAGCTAGAGGAACTATGGCCCTCTTTGTCCTCCTACAGTCAGATTGCAGAAGATTGGGTACTCTTGACCCGGGGCAGACCACAGTACCAGGGTACCAATATGATGATCTGTCAGAATGAGAAATATTCAAGGGACATAGATGGTAAATACGAGTAATAACATGGAGGGAGAGATGACCAATTAAGAGTATGACTGAGGCCTACAGTCACCACGTAATCCAAAGTTGTCTCACCTTCACTATATGTTACTCTCGTAATGCACAATACACCGCACCTTATAAAAAATGAAATTGAATGAAAAATAGTAAAGCTACGTTAACAAAGTTAAATACGCTTACCATAAATTACCACTTGGCACCAGTACCTGAGTGAGGCTCCCGGACAGGCCCCCATATAACTTGTGACGGTAACGCGTTGGTGTTCGGCTGTTTAAGGCTAGGGGTATGGCCTCGTCACATAGTTATAAAAAAAATAGAAAAACTGGAACTTCGTCTGTGGTAAGGTAAGGAGAAGACACACAAAACACAAGTAAACTTTAACAATGAAATTTTAATTACGTTAAATAAATCTAAACATGAAAATAATGCACAAACAAATTCTTATAATAAAATCAATGAATCAAAATAATAAGAATACTTAAATGACAAAATGAAAAGTTACGTTAAGGCAAAATAACAAGAAGTGCAATTCAACAGTAAGTGGGAGGTGCTGGAATATTGGCTTAAAGCCACCACCTCTCTCAGTACACGCTAACGTCTAGCTGGGAGGAGTGCTGGCTACGAAAGCACGGAACATTCTGAGGACTGATGTTGGGGCGACCCCAGACATCAGGTAGTATTGGGGGCGAGTGCAGGTGCAGCCAGACCGGCGACCAATCAGCGGAGCCGTAGCGATCAACGGGTAGTTTGGTGGTTGGAGTTCGAACAGGTGGCTGGTTGCATACGTTTCTGCTCACCCTGGCAAGCCTTGCTGGTGCTGGTGTTGTTGTCGTTGTTGGACATTTCTTCCATAGTCTTTTTATATAATTGTGAAGACGTAATTTTGGAGGGAAGAGCAGGCTCAATCTCTTGAAGGAGATTATCGTCACAATATATATATATATATGTATATATATATATTATATATATATAATATATATATATATATATATAATATATATATATATATATATATATATATATATATATATGTGTGTGTGTGTGTGTGTGTATACAACTTTCGAACACTTTCCCACCAGGAGACTCGAACCCTAGCCAGCACAGAAGCCTTACAGCAACTGGCATAACAAGTACGCCTTTAACCCACTGCACCACGCTCAGACCCTTAAAAGAGATGGTAATTTTGGGTATTTAAACCCCCCCAAAGATCACCACCTCCCAAGGGCAACTAGAGCTAGTGAGGGGTCACTCACGTTTTCTATCAAGTCCCTGTTAATATGGGAGAACTCTGGGTCTATGCTTGATGCACAACTTGCCTAAATATGCAAGGTTTGGAGGGGTTTAAATACCCCGAAATTACCATCTCTTTTAAGGGTCTGAGCTGTGGTGCAGTGGGTTAAAGGCGTACCTGTTATGCCAGTTGCTGTAAGGCTTCTGTGCTGGCTAGGGTTCGAGTCTCCTGATGGGAAAGTGTTCTAAAGTTGTATACACACACACACACACACATATATATATATATATATATATATATATATATATATATATATATATATATATATATATATATATATATATATATGTGTGTATATCACGAAAATAAACACGTGATTAAGAATGTGACAATGTCAGACCACGGAGGAAAAATGAAACAGGAAATTTCCTTAAGTACTTTCGTATATTAAATACATCTTCAGAAGGTCCTTCTGAAGATGTATTTAATATACGAAAGTACTTAAGGAAATTTCCTGTTTCATTTTTCCTCCGTGGTCTGACATTGTCATATATATATATATATATATATATATATATATATATATATATATATATATATATATATATATATATTATATAATGATCATTATATCAGCAGTGTTATTACTATGTTAATTACAGATTACAAAATGCAATAATAAGACAAATTCTCTTGATGACTGAGTATCAAATAATTTTCTGGAACAATGAACATCATGAGAGGCCTCGCTGCTACACCACACAGGCGTTTTTAATTATGACCAATTTGCATAAAACAAGCAAATGTGGCTGATTAAAAATGGTTAAGTTGCTGAAGCGTTCCGAGCTCTGTAACAGACTGAACCTTGTCCATGAAGCCGTTATCTCATGTACTGTGCTCTCTAGTGGTGATCTTGGGTCCTGGGCTCTGTAATAGTTATCTCAGGTCCTGGGCTTTGTAATGGTTATCTTAGGTCCTGGGCTCTGTAATGGTTATCTTAGGTCCTGGGCTCTGTAATAGTTATCTCAGGTCCTGGGCTCTGTAATAGTTATCTCAGGTCCTGGGCTCTGTAATGGTTATCTTAGGTCCTGGGCTCTGTAATGGTTATCTTAGGTCCTGGGCTCTGTAATAGTTATCTCAGGTCCTGGGCTCTGTAATAGTTATCTCAGGTCCTGGGCTCTGTAATGGTTATCTTAGGTCCTGGGCTCTGTAATAGTTATCTCAGGTCCTGGGCTCTGTAATAGTTATCTCAGGTCCTGGGCTCTGTAATAGTTGTCTCAGGTCCTGGGCTCTGTAATAGTTATCTCAGGTCCTGGGCTCTGTAATAGTTATCTCAGGTCCTGGGCTCTGTAATGGTTATCTCAGGTCCTGGGCTCTGTAATGGTTATCTTAGGTCCTGGGCTCTGTAATAGTTATCTCAGGTCCTGGGCTCTGTAATGGTTGTCTCTGGTCCTCTGCTCTGTAATAGTTATCTCAGGTCCTCTGCTTTGTAATGGTTATCTCAGGTCCTGGGCTCTATAATGGTTATCTTCGGTCCTCTGCTCTGTAATAGTTATCTCAGGTCCTCTGCTTTGTAATGGTTATCTCAGGTCCTGGGCTCTATAATGGTTATCTTTGGTCCTCTGCTCTGTAATAGTTATCTCAGGTCCTGGGCTCTGTAATAGTTATCTCAGGTCCTGGGCTCTGTAATGGTTATCTTAGGCCCTGGGTTCTGTAATTGTTATCTCAGGTCCTCGGCTCTGTAATGGTTATCTCATTTGAAAGATTTAGATGTATTTTCATGGATCTTTCTCATGAAAACAAGACCTGACTCGGTCAAAAATCTTAGTTATCTCCGCAGATGGATGCTATAAAATCTCCTTAATATCCTGCTCCGTCGTTACCAATTTGTCAATAATGCACTTTCAAAATAATTACCACTAAAACAGGAATTCATCACATAAGCATGACTCCTGCAGGCAAGTCCTGACACTCACCTCAATCGTGTAACATTGGCAAGTGCAGAGTCGGAAAGTCTCCCTCACTATGTTCACTCAGGAACTCCGAACTGCTGTCTGCTAATACTCAGGACTGGACGCTGAACCACACGAAGAGACACTAGGCGTCTCCAACAAAATTATACCTGTCACATTCACTTCAATAAGCACAAAGTAAAAAATGATGGATCAGTACTAACGGTATTACACCCAACTCCTCAGCATGTTAACAACAATTCTGGACAATCCTGCTCATTAAATTGGCATGGGATTTTACCACAATGATCCCAGACAACAGAATCCCATTTACTGTCGTAGCTGCACTACTCACAGCATCGCTCGTGGCGAACAACCTTCCAAAAACCACAACAAAGCCACCTGGCCTACAATAATTTTCTCTAGGGGTTATAGAAAGTTAAATAAAAAGTTATCAGTTTACTGGTGCACACCACTAGACCGTAATACACACAGACACACATACACAGACATATGTAAATATATATATATTATATATATATATATATATATATATATATATTATATATATATATATATATATATATATATTAGTATATTTTGGTAGCAGTCTTTCCTGTAGACATATATTATTAAATATGACCGAAAAAGTAAGATTAATAATTCTAACACGAATTTTCTCAATCTTTCGTACATTACGCTTCACTGTTGGAGGTAAATCAAAAATCACTTCTCCAAAATTCATTTTTATTTCTAGTCTGACGCGACACGGGCGCGTTTCGTAAAACTTATTACATTTTCAAAGACTTCACAAATACACAACTGATTAGAACTTACGTCTCTCTGATATTATATCTACATTTGAGTGAGGTGGGAAGGGTGATGTGGCATTAACACAAGACAGAACATGAGGGGATATTAATAGGGTATTAAAAGTATCAACACAAGACAGAACGGAAACAATGGGTATTGAATAGAAGTGTTTGTAGAAAGCCTATTGGTCCATATTTCTTGATGCTTCTATATTGGAGCGGAGTCTTGAGGTGGGTAGAATATAGTTGTGCAATAATTGGCTGTTGATTGCTGGTGTTGACTTCTTGATGTGTAGTGCCTCGCAAACGTCAAGCCGCCTGCTATCGCTGTATCTATCGATGATTTCTGTGTTGTTTACTAGGATTTCTCTGGCGATGGTTTGGTTATGGGAAGAGATTATATGTTCCTTAATGGAGCCCTGTTGCTTATGCATCGTTAAACGCCTAGAAAGAGATGTTGTTGTCTTGCCTATATACTGGGTTTTTTGGAGCTTACAGTCCCCAAGTGGGCATTTGAAGGCATAGACGACGTTAGTCTCTTTTAAAGCGTTCTGTTTTGTGTCTGGAGAGTTTCTCATGAGTAGGCTGGCCGTTTTTCTGGTTTTATAGTAAATCGTCAGTTGTATCCTCTGAATTTTGTCTGTAGGGATAACGTTTCTATTAACAATATCTTTCAGGACCCTTTCCTTCGTTTTATGAGCTGTGGAAAAGAAGTTCCTGTAAAATAGTCTAATAGGGGGTATAGGTGTTGTGTTAGTTGTCTCTTCAGAGGTTGCATGGCTTTTCACTTTCCTTCTTATGATGTCTTCGATGAAACCATTGGAGAAGCCGTTATTGACTAGGACCTGCCTTACCCTACAGAGTTCTTCGTCGACTTGCGTCCATTCTGAGCTGTGGCTGAGAGCACGGTCGACGTATGCGTTAACAACACTCCTCTTGTACCTGTCAGGGCAGTCGCTGTTGGCATTTAGGCACATTCCTATGTTTGTTTTGTGGGACTGCAGTGTGGAAACCTCCGCCCTTTTCCATGACTGTTACATCTAGAAAAGGCAGCTTCCCATCCTTTTCCGTCTCGTAAGTGAAACGCAGCACGGAACTCTGCTCAAATGCCTCCTTCAGCTCCTGCAGATGTCTGACATCAGGCACCTGTGTAAAAATGTCGTCAACATACCTGCAGTATATGGCCGGTTTCAAGTTCATGTCGACTAAGACTTTTTGCTCGATGGTACCCATGTAGAAGTTTGCAAACAGGACACCTAGGGGAGAACCCATGGCGACCCCATCTACTTGCTTATACATGTGCCCATCCGGGCTCAAGAAGGGTGCCTCTTTAGTACAAGCTTGGAGTAGTTTCCTCAGAATACTTTCTGGCATGTCAAGAGGAGTACAGGCTGGATCACGATACACTCTGTCGGCTATCATTCCGATTGTCTCGTCCACAGGTACGTTGGTAAACAGCGATTCTACGTCCAACGAGGCTCTTATCCCTGTGGCCCGTGTGCCCCGCAGTAAGTCCACAAATTCCTTTGGAGACTTCAGGCTGAAGGCGCAAGGAACATAAGGAGTCAGCAGGCCGTTGAGTCGCTTCGCCAGTCTGTACGTGGGTGTGGGTATCTGGCTAATGATTGGCCGAAGTGGGTTTCCAGGCTTGTGCGTCTTGACATTTCCATACGCATATCCAGGTTTATATTCCCCAGTGATCTTTGGCAGGTGGAGTCCGGATTTCTTGGCGTTCACAGTTTCGATCAGTTTGTTGACCTTTGCTTTTAATTCGGCTGTAGTGTCCTTCGTTACCCTTTGGAACTTAGTTTGGTCAGAGAGTATGATGTTCATTTTCGCCAGATATTCGTCTTTTTTAAGAATGACATATATTGGCGACTTGTCACCTCGCCTGACAACTATCTCCTTGTTCTCACGAAGGCTTTTAGCTGCCGCTTTAAGCTCGGGGGACAGTATGGTGCTTCTGTAGTTGCCTCGATTCTTTTCTCCTTCTGCAATAAGTTCTGCTTGTAAGGTATCTTTGGTAGTGATCTTCTTTTGTGTCTCGAGGTATTTTATATATATTATATCGTATTTTAAATATAATAAAAGGTATTTTATATATAATATAGGTATTTTATATATAATATATTATATATATTTATATCGAGGTATATATTTTGGTAGCAGTCTTTCCTGTAGACATATATTATTAAATATGACCGAAAAAGTAAGATTAATAATTCTAACACGAATTTTCTCAATCTTTCGTACATTACGCTTCACTGTTGGAGGTAAATCAAAAATCACTTCTCCAAAATTCATTTTTATTTCTAGTCTAGAAATAAGACTTCTAGAAATAAAAGATTTCTAGACTAGAAATAAAAATGAATTTTGGAGAAGTGATTTTTTATTTACCTCCAACAGTGAAGCGTAATGTACGAAAGATTGAGAAAATTCGTGTTAGAATTATTAATCTTACTTTTTCGGTCATATTTAATAATATATGTCTACAGGAAAGACTGCTACCAAAATATATACCTCGATATAAATATATATAATATATTATATATAAAATACCTATATTATATATAAAATACCTTTTATTATATTTAAAATACGATATAATATATATAAAATACCTCGAGACACAAAAGAAGATCACTACCAAAGATACCTTACAAGCAGAACTTATTGCAGAAGGAGAAAAGAATCGAGGCAACTACAGAAGCACCATACTGTCCCCCGAGCTTAAAGCGGCAGCTAAAAGCCTTCGTGAGAACAAGGAGATAGTTGTCAGGCGAGGTGACAAGTCGCCAATATATGTCATTCTTAAAAAAGACGAATATCTGGCGAAAATGAACATCATACTCTCTGACCAAACTAAGTTCCAAAGGGTAACGAAGGACACTACAGCCGAATTAAAAGCAAAGGTCAACAAACTGATCGAAACTGTGAACGCCAAGAAATCCGGACTCCACCTGCCAAAGATCACTGGGGAATATAAACCTGGATATGCGTATGGAAATGTCAAGACGCACAAGCCTGGAAACCCACTTCGGCCAATCATTAGCCAGATACCCACACCCACGTACAGACTGGCGAAGCGACTCAACGGCCTGCTGACTCCTTATGTTCCTTGCGCCTTCAGCCTGAAGTCTCCAAAGGAATTTGTGGACTTACTGCGGGGCACACGGGCCACAGGGATAAGAGCCTCGTTGGACGTAGAATCGCTGTTTACCAACGTACCTGTGGACGAGACAATCGGAATGATAGCCGACAGAGTGTATCGTGATCCAGCCTGTACTCCTCTTGACATGCCAGAAAGTATTCTGAGGAAACTACTCCAAGCTTGTACTAAAGAGCACCCTTCTTGAGCCCGGATGGGCACATGTATAAGCAAGTAGATGGGGTCGCCATGGGTTTCTCCTAGGTGTCCTGTTTGCAAACTTCTACATGGGTACCATCGAGCAAAAAGTCTTAGTCGACATGAACTTGAAACCGGCCATATACTGCAGGTATGTTGACGACATTTTTACACAGGTGCCTGATGTCAGACATCTGCAGGAGCTGAAGGAGGCATTTGAGCAGAGTTCCGTGCTGCGTTTCACTTACGAGACGGAAAAGGATGGGAAGCTGCCTTTTCTAGATGTAACAGTCATGGAAAAGGGCGGAGGTTTCCACACTGCAGTCCACACTAAGGAAACAAACATAGGAATGTGCCTAAATGCCAACAGCGACTGCCCTGACAGGTACAAGAGGAGTGTTGTTAACGCATACGTCGACCGTGCTCTCAGCCACAGCTCAGAATGGACGCAAGTCGACGAAGAACTCTGTAGGGTAAGGCAGGTCCTAGTCAATAACGGCTTCTCCAATGGTTTCATCGAAGACATCATAAGAAGGAAAGTGAAAAGCCATGCAACCTCTGAAGAGACAACTAACACAACACCTATACCCCCTATTAGACTATTTTACAGGAACTTCTTTTCCACAGCTCATAAAACGAAGGAAAGGGTCCTGAAAGATATTGTTAATAGAAACGTTATCCCTACAGACAAAATTCAGAGGATACAACTGACGATTTACTATAAAACCAGAAAAACGGCCAGCCTACTCATGAGAAACTCTCCAGACACAAAACAGAACGCTTTAAAAGAGACTAACGTCGTCTATGCCTTCAAATGCCCACTTGGGGACTGTAAGCTCCAAAAAACCCAGTATATAGGCAAGACAACAACATCTCTTTCTAGGCGTTTAACGATGCATAAGCAACAGGGCTCCATTAAGGAACATATAATCTCTTCCCATAACCAAACCATCGCCAGAGAAATCCTAGTAAACAACACAGAAATCATCGATAGATACAGCGATAGCAGGCGGCTTGACGTTTGCGAGGCACTACACATCAAGAAGTCAACACCAGCAATCAACAGCCAATTATTGCACAACTATATTCTACCCACCTCAAGACTCCGCTCCAATATAGAAGCATCAAGAAATATGGACCAATAGGCTTTCTACAAACACTTCTATTCAATACCCATTGTTTCCGTTCTGTCTTGTGTTGATACTTTTAATACCCTATTAATATCCCCTCATGTTCTGTCTTGTGTTAATGCCACATCACCCTTCCCACCTCACTCAAATGTAGATATAATATCAGAGAGACGTAAGTTCTAATCAGTTGTGTATTTGTGAAGTCTTTGAAAATGTAATAAGTTTTACGAAACGCGCCCGTGTCGCGTCAGACTAGAAATAAAAATGAATTTTGGAGAAGTGATTTTTGATTTACCTCCAACAGTGAAGCGTAATGTACGAAAGATTGAGAAAATTCGTGTTAGAATTATTAATCTTACTTTTTCGGTCATATTTAATAATATATGTCTACAGGAAAGACTGCTACCAAAATATACTAATATATATATATATATATATATATATATTATATATATATATATATATATATATATATATATATATATATATATATTTACATATGTCTGTGTATGTGTGTCTGTGTGTATTACGGTCTAGTGGTGTGCACCAGTAAACTGATAACTTTTTATTTAACTTTCTATAACCCCTAGAGAAACATTATTGTAGGCCAGGTGGCTTTGTTGTGGTTTTTGGAAGGTTGTTCGCCACGAGCGATGCTGTGAGTAGTGCAGCTACGACAGTAAATGGGATTCTGTTGTCTGGGATCATTGTGGTAAAATCCCATGCCAATTTAATGAGCAGGATTGTCCAGAATTGTTGTTAACATGCTGAGGAGTTGTGGTGTAATACCGTTAGTACTGATCCATCATTTTTTACTTTGTGCTTATTGAAGTGAATGTGACAGGTATAATTTTGTTGGAGACGCCTAGTGTCTCTTCGTGTGGTTCAGCGTCCAGTCCTGAGTATTAGCAGACAGCAGTTCGGAGTTCCTGAGTGAACATAGTGAGGGAGACTTTCCGACTCTGCACTTGCCAATGTTACACGATTGAGGTGAGTGTCAGGACTTGCCTGCAGGAGTCATGCTTATGTGATGAATTCCTGTTTTAGTGGTAATTATTTTGAAAGTGCATTATTGACAAATTGGTAACGACGGAGCAGGATATTAAGGAGATTTTATAGCATCCATCTGCGGAGATAACTAAGATTTTTGACCGAGTCAGGTCTTGTTTTCATGAGAAAGATCCATGAAAATACATCTAAATCTTTCAAATGAGATAACCATTACAGAGCCGAGGACCTGAGATAACAATTACAGAACCCAGGGCCTAAGATAACCATTACAGAGCCCAGGACCTGAGATAACTATTACAGAGCCCAGGACCTGAGATAACTATTACAGAGCAGAGGACCAAAGATAACCATTATAGAGCCCAGGACCTGAGATAACCATTACAAAGCAGAGGACCTGAGATAACTATTACAGAGCAGAGGACCGAAGATAACCATTATAGAGCCCAGGACCTGAGATAACCATTACAAAGCAGAGGACCTGAGATAACTATTACAGAGCAGAGGACCAGAGACAACCATTACAGAGCCCAGGACCTGAGATAACTATTACAGAGCCCAGGACCTAAGATAACCATTACAGAGCCCAGGACCTGAGATAACCATTACAGAGCCCAGGACCTGAGATAACTATTACAGAGCCCAGGACCTGAGATAACTATTACAGAGCCCAGGACCTGAGACAACTATTACAGAGCCCAGGACCTGAGATAACTATTACAGAGCCCAGGACCTGAGATAACTATTACAGAGCCCAGGACCTAAGATAACCATTACAGAGCCCAGGACCTGAGATAACTATTACAGAGCCCAGGACCTGAGATAACTATTACAGAGCCCAGGACCTAAGATAACCATTACAGAGCCCAGGACCTAAGATAACCATTACAGAGCCCAGGACCTGAGATAACTATTACAGAGCCCAGGACCTGAGATAACTATTACAGAGCCCAGGACCTAAGATAACCATTACAGAGCCCAGGACCTAAGATAACCATTACAAAGCCCAGGACCTGAGATAACTATTACAGAGCCCAGGACCCAAGATCACCACTAGAGAGCACAGTACATGAGATAACGGCTTCATGGACAAGGTTCAGTCTGTTACAGAGCTCGGAACGCTTCAGCAACTTAACCATTTTTAATCAGCCACATTTGCTTGTTTTATGCAAATTGGTCATAATTAAAAACGCCTGTGTGGTGTAGCAGCGAGGCCTCTCATGATGTTCATTGTTCCAGAAAATTATTTGATACTCAGTCATCAAGAGAATTTGTCTTATTATTGCATTTTGTAATCTGTAATTAACATAGTAATAACACTGCTGATATAATGATCATTATATAATATATATATATATATATATATATATATATATATATATATATATATATATATATATATATATATATGACAATGTCAGACCACGGAGGAAAAATGAAACAGGAAATTTCCTTAAGTACTTTCGTATATTAAATACATCTTCAGAAGGACCTTCTGAAGATGTATTTAATATACGAAAGTACTTAAGGAAATTTCCTGTTTCATTTTTCCTCCGTGGTCTGACATTGTCACATTCTTAATCACGTGTTTATTTTCGTGATATACACACATATATATATATATATATATATATATATATATATATATATATATATATATATATATATATATATATATATATATATGTGTGTGTGTGTGTGTGTATACAACTTTAGAACACTTTCCCATCAGGAGACTCGAACCCTAGCCAGCACAGAAGCCTTACAGCAACTGGCATAACAGGTACGCCTTTAACCCACTGCACCACAGCTCAGACCCTTAAAAGAGATGGTAATTTCGGGGTATTTAAACCCCTCCAAACCTTGCATATTTAGGCAAGTTGTGCATCAAGCATAGACCCAGAGTTCTCCCATATTAACAGGGACTTGATAGAAAACGTGAGTGACCCCTCACTAGCTCTAGTTGCCCTTGGGAGGTGGTGATCTTTGGGGGGTTTAAATACCCCAAAATTACCATCTCTTTTAAGGGTCTGAGCGTGGTGCAGTGGGTTAAAGGCGTACTTGTTATGCCAGTTGCTGTAAGGCTTCTGTGCTGGCTAGGGTTCGAGTCTCCTGGTGGGAAAGTGTTCGAAAGTTGTATACACACACACACACACACATATATATATATATATATATATATATAATATATATATATATATATATATATATATATATATATATATATATATATATATATATACATATATATATATATTGTGACGATAATCTCCTTCAAGAGATTGAGCCTGCTCTTCCCTCCAAATTACGTCTTCACAATTATATAAAAAACTATGGAAGAAATGTCCAACAACGACAACAACACCAGCACCAGCAAGGCTTGCCAGGGTGAGCAGAAACGTATGCAACCAGCCACCTGTTCGAACTCCAACCACCAAACTACCCGTTGATCGCTACGGCTCCGCTGATTGGTCGCCGGTCTGGCTGCACCTGCACTCGCCCCCAATACTACCTGATGTCTGGGGTCGCCCCAACATCAGTCCTCAGAATGTTCCGTGCTTTCGTAGCCAGCACTCCTCCCAGCTAGACGTTAGCGTGTACTGAGAGAGGTGGTGGCTTTAAGCCAATATTCCAGCACCTCCCACTTACTGTTGAATTGCACTTCTTGTTATTTTGCCTTAACGTAACTTTTCATTTTGTCATTTAAGTATTCTTATTATTTTGATTCATTGATTTTATTATAAGAATTTGTTTGTGCATTATTTTCATGTTTAGATTTATTTAACGTAATTAAAATTTCATTGTTAAAGTTTACTTGTGTTTTGTGTGTCTTCTCCTTACCTTACCACAGACGAAGTTCCAGTTTTTCTATTTTTTTTATAACTATGTGACGAGGCCATACCCCTAGCCTTAAACAGCCGAACACCAACGCGTTACCGTCACAAGTTATATGGGGGCCTGTCCGGGCCTCACTCAGGTACTGGTGCCAAGTGGTAATTTATGGTAAGCGTATTTAACTTTGTTAACGTAGCTTTACTATTTTTCATTCAATTTCATTTTTTATAAGGTGCGGTGTATTGTGCATTACGAGAGTAACATATAGTGAAGGTGAGACAACTTTGGATTACGTGGTGACTGTAGGCCTCAGTCATACTCTTAATTGGTCATCTCTCCCTCCATGTTATTACTCGTATTTACCATCTATGTCCCTTGAATATTTCTCATTCTGACAGATCATCATATTGGTACCCTGGTACTGTGGTCTGCCCCGGGTCAAGAGTACCCAATCTTCTGCAATCTGACTGTAGGAGGACAAAGAGGGCCATAGTTCCTCTAGCTCGAACTTTAGTTGCTGAATTGGGACCTCAGCAGCAGTTCTCGTCACCAGTTGACACCTCGCACCCCTACACGTCAGTCAGAGATGATGATACATACAACGGTAGGGAATTAGCTTATTTTTTCAGAGCACAAAAATTCGCTAATTCTGTAAGTATCATATTAAATTCAGTAGGAAAAACTTGCTTTATGTCCTATAGAGACTTGGCAAGGTATGCCTACATCCTTGGACTACCAATTTTACTTTTGAAGCATTTAACTGTTTCATTTGTTTTCGAAACTTTGTTTCATTTGTTAGTAGGATTTTCTTGCCCTTATTCTCTTACATGAGTACCGGGTACAAGATTTCCTGCGCCCTTGATTTAATTTAATCATTTAATATCTTTCACTTAACGTTAATTGTTAAAGATCACACAGGATAGGTACCAGTTGCCACGTTGTCCTGTTTCTGACATTTCATTATTGAACATTCGTGTACCTTTATTTGCTAATTTCACCATGTTTCGTCTCCAAACTTTCCGTGCAAATCCAGCAGGTGAAATAGGGACTTTAAGTCGTGCCAAGAGGACTGAACTACAAACTCTTGCACATGAGTATCAACTAGAAGTTCCCTATCAAGCCAACAAAAATGACCTACACAACCTGTTGCTGGATTACTATTTAGAGCAAGGTAAGATAGACTCTGAAACTCATGAAACTTACTATATTGCAGATAAAACTGACTTGGCAACGATGAAACTTAAACTAGAGCTGGCTAAGATTGAACGTGAGCAGCAAAAGGAAGCCCGCGAACAGCAAAGGGAAGCCCTCGAACAACAAGAACGAGCAGCTGCCATACGAAGGGAAGAACAAGAACGTGAGATTGCCTTACTCCAGGAGCGGGAACGCATACGGCTTGAAACCAAACAACGCGAGTTGGAAATGCAACGTGAACATGACAAGCAACAAGCGACTCTGGCTCTTGAGTGTCGTCAACGGGAATACACGTTGGAAACTTCACACCTCGCTCAACGCCAGCAAGCTACTGCCAATCTTCCCGTCAGTTTTAATATATCACATGCAAGTAAGTTAATGCCATCCTTTGTAGAAGCAGAAGTTGATGTTTTTTTCACCACCTTTGAAACCCTTGCTAATCAACTCAGTTGGCCTGTCAACCAATGGGCCACACTTCTCAGAGTCCATCTTACAGGTAGAGCTGCAGTCACACTCAGTACTTTGGCGTCTGAGAATGACTACTACACTCTGAAACAAGCAGTGTTGGACGCCTACCTCCTCTCTACTGAAAGTTATAGAAGGAAATTCCGTGACCACCTGAAGGCAAGTACCACTACCTTCCTCGAGTTTGCTAACACGAAACGGAGGTATTTCATGAAATGGCTGGAAGCAGCACATGTCTCTACTTTTGCAGAACTCGTCAACCTGATGCTTGTTGAAGAATTCTTGAGACGTGTGCCGCCTCCTGTCCGCCTCTACTTAGCAGATAAAGAAGAAACCGACTACCTGAAGTGTGCTAAGTCGGCTGACACTTACAGCCTCATCCACCGGCTGACACCTGAACCATCCTCCAGTAAGAAGTCGTGGTACAGTTACGAGAAGGTGAGCCCCGATCAAGCTGGTTCACAACTGTACTGCAAATATTGTAGACTCTATGGACATACCATAGACAAGTGTGGTAAGTCTCAATACAAGGGAACCACTGACCAACAACGACCCAAACCAACTCCTCCTAAGTCCGGTAAGCCTGTGATGAATGTTGGTGTTGATGTTAATGATCATTCTCTTTTCAGTAACCACCTGTATACTGGAACTGTCTCTGCCAACGGTTCAAATCCGGAGGGACGTTTCAAATTGAAGATCTTGAGGGACACAGCGGCTCTACAATCGATCATCTTGAAGTCGGCTGTGCCCAACATAGTCTACACCGGGGAAACAGTCTTCATCACTGACCTCACTGCTACTACTCCATACCCTCTCGCCAGAGTCCACCTGGATTGTCCCTACGTGAACGGGGAAGTCCAAGTCGCCGTCAGGGAAAAGCCTTTTCCCATGCCTGGAGTGCAACTTCTCCTAGGCAACGACTTGGCAGAAGACCTGCAACCGACCAACCTGATCGTCATGGACAAACCCCAGGTGTGTAACTCTGTGCCAAGTAACCCTATTCTTGAGTATGTTCCAGCAGAGGTTCAAGAGAGTGATGATGTTTCTCCTCCGGTTCTCGTGACCACCCGTGCACAAGCCGCACGTCCACAGCCAGCTGACTCTACTGCTACCGCTGTCCCTCAAGACCCTCAGAAACTACCCCCGCATCTGACCAAGTTGGAGTTCCGTAAGTTGCAGAGGGAAGATCTTACTTTAACACCATTGTTTTTCCAGGCTGAGACTCAACCCGACAGTATTCCTGGGTTCTTCCTAGAGAACGACTTGCTCTACCGCAGATATAGACCCAGTAAACTGAAGGAGGAGGACGATTGGGCCAACACCGAACAACTTGTGATTCCCACCAGCCTGCGGCCCACTATTCTACACCTGGCCCATGGAGCATTCTCCCACTACGGCTTCAACAAGACTTACCATGGGATTCGCCAAGACTACTACTGGCCAGGTATGGTAAATAACGTCAAACAGTACGTAAAACAGTGTCATACATGTCAGATGGCAGGCAAACCGAACGTCTCCATTCCCAGAGCACCACTGATTCCCATACAGGTGCCTGCGGAACCTTTCCACAGACTCATAATAGACTGTGTCGGTCCTTTACCTCGGACCAGTTCAGGTAACGCCTACATCCTAACCATCCTGTGTCCTCCCACCAGATTTCCCATAGCAGTTCCAGTGAAGAACATCACGGCTGCTACGGTTATCAAACATCTACTGAAGATCTTCACTCAATACGGATTTCCCAGGGAGATTCAAAGTGACTGTGGCACCAACTTCACCAGTGATCTCTTCAAAAGGACACTGGAGGAGTTCAACATCAAACAGGTATTGTCCAGCCCCTATCATCCTGCTTCACAGGGTTCTCTTGAACGTAGTCATCAGACCATCAAAGCACTCTTGAAAAAGTTTTGTAGTGAAACCTCAAAGGATTGGGATAAGCAGATTGACCTAATAATGTGTATTTTCAGAAGTCTCCCCAATGAGTCCCTAGGAGTATCTCCTTATGAGATGCTCTACGGCCGTAAGTGCCGTACTCCCCTTAAGGCTTTCAAAGACTCTCTCAGAGATGCCACCTTCAGTGAGCATCAGAATGTGCCCCAGTTTCTTCAAAACCTTCAACACATTCTAGAGAGAGTCCACCGCTTTGCTCATGATAATCTATTGAAAGCCCAGGTGAGAATGAAGACTCATTACGACCAGACCAGCAAAGTAAGAAAATTCAAGCCGGGAGACTTCGTCCTTGCTTATTTCCCTATCCCAGGTTCACCTTTACAAAACAGATTTTCAGGACCCTACTGCGTCAAAGAGTGCAGAAGCAACAACACATACGTCATAGAGACTCCAGATAGGCGGCGGAAGACCCAGCTGTGCCACGTCAACCTCCTGAAGCAATATAATGGTACTCCTCCCACTGTCTTGATTAATTGTTCTACCTTCACAGAACCCTACATCCACAGTGAGACCATCCCGGCTTCTTCTCCCGAAAGCACTGACAAGGAGTCGGCGCTTTCTAATTCCAAAATCCTTAATGATCTTCCCAAATGCTTTCAGGATAATAATCGTGCTCCTATGCCCTCTTCTAATTCCACTCTCACCTCGTCAGATAAGCCCTTCATCCTCCATGTCGACGCCAATGGTACCGACGTGGGTGGTGTCGTGATGCAGCAACGAGGCGAGAAGAATACACCTGTCAGCGACTACTGCTACAAGGATCTACGGAACAATTGGCAAGGAGCTACTCTTCCTCATCCTGAAGCTTCAGCACTTCACTCCACACCTGAAAAGTGCTCGGTCCACCATCAATACGGACCACACCACCCTACACCTCCTGCAGCACGCCCACTTCTCATCTCAACGTCTTCTACTATGGGCTTGCTACCTGCAGAAATTCAACCTGGAGACACGCTATACCAAGAGTCTGACAACACCATAGCCGATGCCCTCTCCAGAGTTTATGAAGTAGAAGCGACTCCATCCATTACTCCACCACATAACGACGTACTTCTTCCAGAACCGCAGGCTTCGGGGGAGAGTTGTGACGATAATCTCCTTCAAGAGATTGAGCCTGCTCTTCCCTCCAAAATTACGTCTTCACAATTATATAAAAAGACTATGGAAGAAATGTCCAACAACGACAACAACACCAGCACCAGCAAGGCTTGCCAGGGTGAGCAGAAACGTATGCAACCAGCCACCTGTTCGAACTCCAACCACCAAACTACCCGTTGATCGCTACGGCTCCGCTGATTGGTCGCCGGTCTGGCTGCACCTGCACTCGCCCCCAATACTACCTGATGTCTGGGGTCGCCCCAACATCAGTCCTCAGAATGTTCCGTGCTTTCGTAGCCAGCACTCCTCCCAGCTAGACGTTAGCGTGTACTGAGAGAGGTGGTGGCTTTAAGCCAATATTCCAGCACCTCCCACTTAACTGTTGTATTGCACTTCTTGTTATTTTGCCTTAACGTAACTTTTCATTTTGTCATTTAAGTATTCTTATTATTTTGATTCATTGATTTTATTATAAGAATTTGTTTGTGCATTATTTTCATGTTTAGATTTATTTAACGTAATT
>NC_091223.1:25210586-25415586 GCF_040958095.1 Procambarus clarkii | reverse complement strand
GTATAGGTCCAAGGACTGACCCCTGCGGGACTCCACTTGTGACGTCTCGCCAATCTGAGACCTCACCCCTCACACAGACTCGTTGTCTCCTGTTGCTTAGGTATTCCTCTATCCACCGGAGTACCTTCCCTCTCACTCCAGCCTGCATCTCCAACTTTCGCACTAGCCTCTTGTGTGGCACTGTATCAAAGGCTTTCTGACAATCCAAAAATATGCAGTCTGCCCACCCTTCTCTTTCTTGCCTTATTTTTGTTGCCTGGTCGTAGAATTCAAGTAACCCTGTGAGGCAGGACCTGCCATCCCTGAACCCATGTTGATGCTGTGTTACAAAGTTCCTTCGCTCCAGATGCTCCACTAGTTTTTTTCGCACAATCTTCTCCATCAGCTTGCATGGTATGCAGGTTAGGGACACTGGCCTGTAGTTCAGTGCCTCCTGTCTATCCCCTTTCTTGTATATCGGGACTACGTTAGCTGCTTTCCAAGTATCTGGCAGTTCCCCTGTTGCCAGTGATTTGTTATACACTATGGAGAGTGGTAGGCTCAGTTCTCTTGCTCCTTCCTTTAGAACCCAAGGGGAGATTCCATCTGGGCCTATAGCCTTCGTCACGTCCAACTCTAGTAAACACTTCCTTACTTCCCCACTGGTAATCTCAAACTCTTCCAGTGGTTCCTGGTTAGCTATTCCCTCACTTACCTCTGGAATTTCTCCTTGTTCTAAGGTGAAGACCTCCTGGAATTTCTTATTCAATTCCTCACACACTTCCTTGTCATTTGTAGTGAATCCTTCCGCCCCTATCCTTAATCTCATAACCTGTTCCTTTATGAACTTTATGTGTGTGTGTGTGTGTGTGTGTGTGTGTGTGTGTATGTGTGTGTGTGTGTGTGTGTGTATGTGTGTGTGTGTGTGTGTGTGTGTGTATGTGTGTGTGTGTGTGCGTGTGTGCGTGTGTGTGTGTGTGTGTGTGCGTGTGTGTGTGTGTGCGTGTGTGTGTGTGTGTGTGTGTGTGTGTGTGTGTTGTGTGCGTGTGTGTGTGTGTGTGTGTGTGTGTGTGTGTGTGTGTGTGTGTGTGTGCGTGTGTGTGTGTGTGTGTGTGTACTCACCTAGTTGTGCTTGCGGGGGTTGAGCTCTGGCTCTTTGGTCCCGCCTCTCAACCGTCAATCAACAGGTGTACAGGTTCCTGAGCCTATTGGGCTCTATCATATCTACACTTGAAACTGTGTATGGAGTCAGCCTCCACCACATCACTTCCTAATGCATTCCATTTGTCAACCACACTGACACTAAAAAAGTTCTTTCTAATATCTCTGTGGCTCATTTGGGCACTCAGTTTCCACCTGTGTCCCCTTGTGCGTGTGCCCCTTGTGTTAAATAGCCTGTGTGTGTGTGTGTGTGTAATTACCTAAGTGTAGTTACAGGATGAGAGCTACGCTCGTGGTGTCCCGTCTTCCCAGCACTCTTTGTCACATAACGCTTTGAAACTACTGACGGTCTTGGCCTCCACCACCTTCTCCCCTAACATGTTCCAACCGTCTACCACTCTGTTTGCGAAAGTGAATTTTCTTATATTTCTTCGGCATCTGTGTTTAGCTAGTTTATATCTATGACCTCTTGTTCTTAACGTTCCAGGTCTCAGGAAATCTTCTCTATCGATTTTATCAATTCCTGTTACTATTTTGTATGTAGTGATCATATCACCTCTTTTTCTTCTGTCTTCTAGTTTTGGCATATTTAATGCCTCTAACCTCTCCTCGTAGCTCTTGCCCTTCAGTTCTGGGAGCCACTTAATAGCATGTCTTTGCACCTTTTCCAGTTTGTTGATGTGCTTCTTAAGATATGGGCACCACACAACCGCTGCATATTCTAGCTTTGGCCTAACAAAACTCGTGAACAATTTCTTTAGTATATCGCCATCCATGTATTTAAAAGCAATTCTGAAGTTAGAAAGCGTGGCATAGGCTCCTCGCACAATATTCTTTATGTGGTCCTCAGGTGATAGTTTTCTATCTAGAACAACCCCTAGATCTCTTTCATTATCAGAATTCTTTAAAGATTTCTCACATAATATATAGGTTGTGTGGGGTCTATGTTCTCCTATTCCACATTCCATAACATGGCATTTATTAACATTAAATTCCATCTGCCAAGTGGCGCTCCATGTACTTATTTTGTCCAGGTCATCTTGAAGGGCATGACAATCATCTAAGTTTCTTATCCTTCCTATTATCTTAGCATCATCAGCAAACATGTTCATATAATTCTGTATACCAACTGGTAGATCATTTATGTAGACAATAAACATCACTGGTGCAAGAACTGAACCCTGTGGTACTCTACTTGTGACATTTCTCCAGTCCGATACATTGCCTCTGATCACAGCCCTCATTTTTCTATCAGTCAGAAAACTTTTCATCCATGTTAGAAGCGTGTGTGTGTACTCACCTATTTGTGCTTGCAGGATCGAGCATTGACTCTTGGATCCCGCCTTTCCAGCTATCGGTTGTTTACAGCAATGACTCCTGGCCCATTTCCCTATCATACCTAGTTTTAAAAGTATGAATAGTATTTGCTTCCACAACCTGTTCCCCAAGTGCATTCCATTTTCACACTGCTCTCACGCTAAAAGAAAACTTCCTAACATCTCTGTGACTCATCTGAGTTTCCAGTTTCCACCCATGTCCCCTCGTTCTGTTATTATTACGTGTGAACATTTCATCTATTTCCACTTTGTCAATTCCCCTGAGTATTTTATATGTCCCTATCATATCTCCTCTCTCCCTTCTTTTCTCTAGTGTCGTAAGGTTCAGTTCCTTCAGCCGCTCTTCATATCCCATCCCTCGTAACTCTGGGACAAGCCACGTCGCAAACCTCTGAACCTTCTCCAGTTTCTTTATGTGTTTCTTCAGGTGGGGGCTCCATGATGGCGCGGCATACTCTAAGACTGGTCTCACGTAGGCAGTGTAAAGCGCCCTAAAAGCCTTCTCATTTAGGTTTCTGAATGAAGTTCTAATTTTCGCCAGTGTAGAGTACGCTGCTGTCGTTATCCAATTTATATGTGCCTCAGGAGTTAGATTAGGTGTCACATCCACTCCCAGGTCTCTTTCTCGAATCGTTACAGGTAGGCTGTTCCCCTTCATTGTGTACTGTCCCTTTGGTCTCCTGTCACCTGATCCCATTTCCATAACTTTACATTTACTGGTGTTAAACTCCAGTAGCCATTTCCCTGACCATCTCTGCAACCTGTTTCAGTCCTCTTGGAGGATCCTACAATCCTCGTCTGTCACAACTCTTCTCATTAATTTTGCGTCATCCGCAAAATGTGTGTGTGTGTGTGTGTGTGTGTGTGTGTGTGTGTGTGTGTGTGTGTGTGTGTGTGTGTGTGTGTGTGTGTGTGTGTGTGTAGGCTGCAAATATTAATCTTCGACTGACTCCTGGCCTGGTTAGGTCATGATTATGCTCGGCAGCTTTGGTCTCCGTACTATAGCATGGACATAAATTAACCTGGGCGCATACTGTAAGATTTTCACAGGAATTAGAAAACTCATTCATGAAGAAACTTTATGAAAGTTTAATCTACATTCTTTATAAAGAAAGAATGTTGACATGAGTGAAGAATACAGATAGATGACTAAGGGTACAACAAAGCGTATAACGAAGGGTATAACGCAGGGTATAACGCAGGGTATAACAAAGGACATAATGAAGGGTATAACAAGGAATATAACAAAGGGTATAACAAAGGATATAACGAAGGGTATAATAATGGACATAATGAAGGGTATGACAAACACAATAAATGTGGCGTTCACTTCATCAACACCAAATACAACACGAACCAATCAATACAAATTGTAGGAATCTGTATTCAGTAAGGACCTGGGTAAATACTGGTTATACTTATCCTTATCTCTTGATCCTTATCCGTTATCCTTATCTCCTCTTCCCCAGAACTCCTTATCCCTTCTTCCTCAGGCCTCTTTATCTCCCCTTTCTCATGTTTTCTAATCATCTCCTTCCCAGGTTCAAACTTTCTCTCCTTCCTCTTTACTCAGCATATCTCTTTCTTTCTCCAGCATTATCTCATATTACGCCTCTTCCTACCCGTTCCTCTCCTGCTTCCTCTCTCCTCCAGCTGCTGAGGGAGACGCGTGGGTGAGGTCTAGCTGCTGAGGGAGACGCGTGGGCGAGGTCTAGCTGCTGAGGGAGACGCGTGGGCGAGGTCTAGCTGCTGAGGGAGACGTGTGGGCGAGGTCTACACTATATTGACTCCAGAAGCTCATTACGGTGAGTTAAGAGAGCTGTCATACTCACCTCCCCCAAGCCTGTCAGCTTAATCTTTGTGCCCTGGTGCTGTCTACACCTGTCTCCTGGTGTCTTACAAACCTGTCTAATGGTACCTTCCAGACCTGTCTCATGGAACCTTCCAGACCTGTCTCATGGAACCTTCCAGACCTGTCTCCTGGTACCTTCCAGATCTGTCTCCTGGTACCTTCCAGACCTGTCTCCTGGTACCTTCCACACCTGTCTCCTGGTACCTTCCAGATCTGTCTCCTGGTACCTTCCAGATCTGTCTCCTGGTACCTTCCACATCTGTCTCCTGGTACCTTCCAGATCTGTCTCCTGGTACCTTCCAGACCTGTCTCCTGGCATCTTCCACACCTGTCTCCTGGTACCTTCCAGATCTGTCTCCTGGTACCTTCCAGACCTGTCTCCTGGCATCTTCCACACCTGTCTCCTGGTACCTTCCACACCTGTCTCCTGGTACCTTCCAGTTCTGTCTCCTGGTACCTTCCACACCTGTCTCCTGGCACCTTCCAAACCTGTCTCATGGTACCTTCCAGACCTGTCTCTTTGTACCATCCAGACCTGTCTCATGGTATCTTCCAGACCTGTCTCTTTGCACCTTCCAGACCTGTCTCTTTGCACCTTCCAGACCTGTCTCATGGTACCTTCCAGACCTGTCTCTTTGCACCTTCCAGACCTGTCTCATTGTACCTTCCAGACCTGTCTCATGGTACCTTCCAGACCTGTCTCATGGAACCTTCCAGACCTGTCTCCTGGTACCTTCCAGATCTGTCTCCTGGTACCTTCCAGACCTGTCTCCTGGTACCTTCCACACCTGTCTCCTGGCACCTTCCAAACCTGTCTCATGGTACCTTCCAGACCTGTCTCTTTGTACCATCCAGACCTGTCTCATGGTATCTTCCAGACCTGTCTCTTTGCACCTTCCAGACCTGTCTCTTTGCACCTTCCAGACCTGTCTCATTGTACCTTCCAGACCTGTCTCATGGTACCTTCCAGACCTGTCTCTTTGCACCTTCCAGACCTGTCTCATTGTACCTTCCAGACCTGTCTCTTTGCACCTTCCAGACCTGTCTCATTGTACCTTCCAGACCTGTCTCATGGTACCTTCCAGACCTGTCTCTTTGCACCTTCCACACCTGTCTCATAGTACCTTCCAGACCTGTCTCTTGGTACCTTCCAGACCTGTCTCTAGGCTTGGAAACAAGAACTTGGAATGATGATTAGCAGGAATGCATTATAAAAAATATAAAAGTCACACGAACGTACGGAAACGAGCAAATTAGATACTGCGATTTATTTAGTACCCAGATATCTAATATTATTAATCAGATTCATTTTGCTTAAGATAAATCCCATTTAGGTTCTACAGTTCAGTTTTTTAGACAGAATGGGATCTGAATTCACTATTCAGCGTTCAGATAGGATTTGCTCCTATTGTGACCTGCTACGACGCTTACGAAGTCTGAAATGTAGGTTTGATTGTCCATAGAGTGTTAATAATTGAATTTTCAGCAAGTATTCACATTGAATGGCCGTCAATAACGCTGACCAACGTCTATTCAACGTTACTCGAGCATGTTTTGTTAAATGGAAGAGAGAGAATGGGAGGGAAATAAAGGAGAAGGAAGCAGAGAGAATGTGAGAGAGAGAGAGGGAGGAAGAGACGAAGAACAACCCAGGGCCAACCTGTCCTCCTACAACATGTCCTCCTACAACCTGTCCTCCTACAACCTGTCCTCCTACAACCTGTCCTCCTTCAACCTGTCCTCCTACAACCACTCCTCCTACAACCTGTCCTCCTACAACCTGTTCTCCTACAACATGTCCTCCTACAACCTGTCCTCCTACAACCTGTCCTCCTACAACCTGTCCTCCTACAATCTGTCCTCCTACAACCTGTCCTCCTACAACCTGTCCTCCTACAACCTGTCCTCCTACAACCTGTCCTCCTACAACCTGTCCTCCTTCAACCTGTCCTCCTACAACCACTCCTCCTACAACCTGTCCTCCTACAACCTGTTCTCCTACAACATGTCCTCCTACAACCTGTCCTCCTACAACCTGTCCTCCTACAACCTGTCCTCCTACAATCTGTCCTCCTACAACCTGTCCTCCTACAACCTGTCCTCCTACAACCTTTCCTCCTACAACCTGTCCTCCTACAACCTGTCCTCCTACAACCTGTCCTCCTACAACCTGTCCTCCTACAACCTGTCCTCCTACAACCTTTCCTCCTACAACCTGTATTCCTACAACCTGTCCTCCTACAACCTGTCCTCCTACAACCTGTCCTCCTATAACCTTTCCTCCTATAACCTGTCCTCCTACAACCTGTCCTCCTCAAACCTGTCCTCCTACAACCTGTCCTCCTACAACCTTTCCTCAAACAACCTGTCCTCCTACAACCTGTCCTCCTACAGCCTGTCCTCCTACAACCTGTCTTCCTACAACCTGTCCTCCTACAACCTGTCCTCCTACAACCTGTCCTCCTACAACCTGTCCTCCTACAACCTGTCCTCCTACAACCTTTCCTCCTACAACCTGTCCTCCTACAACCTGTCATCCTACAACCTGTCCTCCTACAACCTGTCCTCCTACAACCTGTCCGCCTACAGCCTGTCCTCCTACAACCTGTCCTCCTATAACCTGTCCTCCTACAACCTGTCCTCCTACAACCTTTCCTCCTACAACCTGTCCTCCTACAACATGTCCTCCTACAACCTGTCCTCCTACAACCTGTCCTCCTACAACCTGTCCTCCTACAACCTGTCCTCCTACAACCTGTCCAACCATAACCTGTCCTCCTATAACCTGTCTTCCTACAACCTGCCCTCCTACAACCTGTCCTCCTACAACCTGTCCTCCTATAACCTGTCCTCCTACAACCTGTCCTCCTACAACCTGTCTTCCTACAACCTGTCCTCCTACAACCTGTCCTCCTACAACCTGTCCTCCTACAACCTGTCCTCCTACAACCTGTCCAACCATAACCTGTCCTCCTATAACCTGTCTTCCTACAACCTGCCCTCCTACAACCTGTCCTCCTACAACCTGTCCAACCATAACCTGTCCTCCTATAACCTGTCTTCCTACAACCTGCCCTCCTACAACCTGTCCTCCTACAACCTGTCCTCCTATAACCTGTCCTCCTACAACCTGTCCTCCTACAACCTGTCTTCCTACAACCTGTCTTCCTACAACCTGTCCTCCTACAACCTGTCCTCTTACAACCTGACCTCCAACAACCTGTCCTCCTACAACCTGTCCTCCTACAACCTTTCCTCCTACAACCTGTCCTCCTACTACCTGTCCTCCTACAACCTGTCCTCCTACAACCTGTCCTCCTACAACCTGTCCTCCTACAACCTGTCCTCCTACAACCTGAACTCCTACAACCTGTCCTCCTACATCCTGTCCTCCTACAACCTGTCCTCCTACAACCTGTCCTCCTACAACCTGTCCTCCTACAACCTGTCCTCCTACAACCTGTCCTCCTACAACCTGTCCTCCTACAACCTGTCCTCCTACAACCTGTCCTCCTACAACCTGTCCTCCTACAGCCTGTCCTACAACCTGTCCTCCTACTACCTGTCCTCCTACTACCTGTCCTCCTACAACCTGTCCTCCTACAACCTGTCCTCCTACAGCCTGTCCTACAACTTGTCCTCCTACAACTTGTCGTCGTACAACCAGTCCTCCTTCAACCTGTCCTCCTACAACCTGTCCTCCTACAACCTGTCCTCCTACTACCTGTCCTCCTACAACCTGTCTCCTACTACCTGTCCTCCTACAACCTGTCCTCCTACAATCTGTCCTCCTACAACCTGTCCTCCTACAACCTGACCTCCTACAACCTATCCTCCTACAACCTGTCTTCCTACAACCTGTCCTACAACCTGTCCTTCTACTACCTGTCCTTTTACAGCCTGTCCTCCTACAACCTGTCCTCCTACAACCTGTCCTCCTACAATCTGTCCTCCTACAACCTGTCCTCCTACAACCTGTCCTCCTACTACCTGTCCTCCTACAACCTCTCTTCCTACAACCTGTCCTCCTACAACCTGTCCTTCTACTACCTGTCCTTTTACAACCTGTCCTCCTACAACCTGTCCTCCTACAACCTGTCCTCCTACAATCTGTCCTCCTACAACCTGTCCTCCTACAACCTGTCCTCCTACTACCTGTCCTCCTACAACCTGTCCTCCTACAACCTGTCCTCCTACAACCTGTTCTCCTACTACCTGTCCTCCTACTACCTGTCCTCCTACAACCGGTTCTCCTACAACCTGTCCTCCTAAAACCTGTCCTCCTACAACCTGTCATCCTACAGCCTGTCCTACAACCTGTCCTCCTACAACTTGTCCTCGTACAACCTGTCCTCCTTCAACCTGTCCTCTTACAACCTGTCCTCCTACAACCTGACCTCCTACAACCTGTCCTCCTACAACCTGTCCTCCTACAACCTGTCCTCCTACAACCTGTCCTCCTACTACTACCTGTCCTCCTACAACCTGTCCTCCTACAACCTGTCCTCCTACAACCTGTCCTCCTACAACCTGTCCTCCTACAACCTGACCTCCTACAACCTGTCCTCCTACAACCTGTCCTCCTACAACCTGTCCTCCTACAACCTGTCCTCCTACAACCTGTTCTCCTACAACCTGTCCTCCTACAACCTGTCCTCCTACTACCTGTCCTCCTACAACCTGTCCTCCTACAACCTGTCCTCCTACAACCTGTCCTCCTACTGCCTGTCCTACAACCTGTCCTCTTACTACCTGTCCTCCTACTACCTGTCCTCCTACAACCGGTCCTCCTACAACCTGTCCTCATACAACCTGTCCTCCTACAACCTGTCCTCCTACAGCCTGTCCTACAACCTGTCCTCCTACAACTTGTCCTCGTACAACCTGTCCTCCTTCAACCTGTCCTCCTACAACCTGTCCTCCTACAACCTGTCCTCCTATTACCTATCCTCCTACAACCTGTCCTCCTACTACCTGTCCTCCTACAACCTGTCCTCCTACAACCTGTCCTCCTACAACCTGTCCTCCTACAACCTGTCCTTCTACTACCTGTCCTCCTACAACCTGTCCTCCTACAACCTGTCCTCCTACAACCTCTCCTCCTACAACCTGTCGTCCTACAACCTGTCCTCCTACAACCTGTCCTCCTACAACCTGTCCTCCTACAACCTGTTCTCCTACTACCTGTCCTCCTACAACATGTCCTCCTACAACCTGTCCTCCTACAACCTGTCCTCCTACAGCCTGTCCTACAACCTGTCCTCCTACTACCTGTCATCCTACTACCTGTCCTCCTACAACCGGTCCTCCTACAACCTGTCCTCCTACAACCTGTCCTACAGCCTGTCCTACAACCTGTCCTCCTACAACTTGTCCTCGTACAACCTGTCCTCATTCAACCTGTCCTCCTACAACCTGTCCTCCTACAACCTGTCCTCCTACTACCTGTCCTCCTACAACCTGTCCTCCTACAACCTGTCCTCCTATAACCTGTCCTCCTACAACCTGTCCCTCCTACAACCTGTCCTCCTATAACCTGTCCTCCTACAACCTGTCCTCCTACAAGCTGTCCTGCTACTACCTGTCCTCCTACAACCTGTCCTCCTACAACCTGTCCTCCTACTACCTGTCCTCCTACAACCTGTCCTGCTACTACCTGTCCTCCTACAACCTGTCCTCCTACAACATGTCCTCCTACAACCTGTCCTCCTACAATCTGTCCTCCTACAACCTGTCCTCCTACAACCTGTCCTCCTACAACCTGTCCTCCTACAACCGGACCTCCTACAACCTGTCCTCCTACAACCTGTCCTCCTACAACCTGTCCTCCTACAACCTGTCCTCCTACAACCTGACTCCCTACAACCTGTCCTCCTACAACCTGTCCTCCTACAACCTGTCCTCCTACAACCTGTCCTCCTACAACCTGACCTCCTACAACCTGTCCTGCTACTACCTGTCCTCCTACAACCTGTCCTCCGACACATGTCCTCCTACAACCTGTCCTGCTACTACCTGTCCTCCTACAACCTGTCCTCCTACAACATGTCCTCCTACAACCTGACCTCCTACAATCTGTCCTCCTACAACCTGTCCTCCCACAACCTGTCCTCCTACAACCTGTCCTCCTACAACCTGTCCTCCTACAACCTGACCTCCTACAACCTGTCCTCCTACAACCTGTCCTCCTACAACCTGTCCTCCTACAATCTGTCCTCCTACAACCTGTCCTCCCACAACCTGTCCTCCTACAACCTGTCCTCCTACAACCTGTCCTCCTACTACCTGTCCTCCTACACCCTGTCCTCCTACTACCTGTCCTCCTACAACCTGTCCTATTACTTGTCCTCCTACAACCTTTCCTCCTACAACCTGTCCTCTACAAGTTGTACTCCTACAACGTGTCCTCCTACAACGTGTCCTCCTACAACGTGTCCTCCTACAACGTTTCCTCCTACAACCTGTCCTCCTACAACCTGACCTCCTACAACCTGTCCTCCTACAACCTGTCCTCATACAACCTGTCTTCCTACAACCTGCCCTCCTACAATCTGTCCTCCTACAACCTGTCCTCCCCACAACCTGTCCTCCTACAACCTGTCCTCCTACAACCTGTCCTCCTACAAAGAACGTCACATTTGCATGTATGCGTTACAAAAGGGCAAAAATTGTCATACTAGAAAATGGAAGCAGCTGGCGAAAAATGACGTATTGTCCCGTTTTCTGTTTTGGGTCCTCCTGGTAGGTTAGGAGAGGACACTTTACATTTACCGTTTTCTTGGGGTTAGGAGACCTTAGGAGGACGGATTGAGGAAGGTGGGAGGTAAAGAGACAGACAGACAGACAGACAGAGACCAAATGACAGAGATCTGTACACCGCCGAGTATCCCATCTGACAGTTCGCCTGTCTTAGGTTAGGAAGCCAGAGTCTTCGGCCCACAGCCGCGTACAGGATTATTCTGTCCATTCACGCAGCTTTATTCTGTCTATTGTGGTCAGCACTCACCCTTGACCTTCTCTCCACCTCTGGGGGGAGGTGGGGGGGGATGTTGGGGGGGGAGGTGGGGGGGGATGTTGGGGGGGGAGGTGGGGGGGGGGAGTTGTACAGTGTGCGGGACTGTTAGCATGGGGGGTCTCTGCATGGTGGGGGGAGGGGGGCTGGGGGTTGTGGGCACAGGGGAGGGGGTCCCCGGCATGGGCAAGACCGGGAGATATCTGGGAGACACAAAGGAGTCTCTTGGGGAGTTGGTGGAGGACTGTTGGTTGCAAGGTGGGGAGTGGAGGGATTAAGTTTATATGTAGGGTAATAGGGGGGATTTAGGCAGCAATGAGGTTAGTATGAGGGGGCCGAGGGGCAAGAGGACATGACAAGGGGAGGATGGTGTGGGATGGAAAGTGGTGATTAATTTAAGTGGAGGGAGGTTAGTGGATAGGGTGAAAAGATGACTGGTCGAGGCTCCTGTTGCACTTGTCTCTGCTGTTGTCGACTTGACAAACCGGTCCTCTTAACATTACGTCGCTTTACGCTCGTATGGGCGCTAGGGCGATAAATGGACTTAATTAAAAATGAAATTTCAGACAGAACAGATCTGCCGAAGCGCTTTGCGTAATAGTGGCTTTAGGCATTGTATGTGCTAGCTCTATCTATAAATCCATCAGTGTTTGTATCTCACCTTGTATGTATGTACTTTACCTGAATAAACATTTGATTTGATTTGATTTTGATTTGAAATCGGCTCACGAAAGTGATGTACTGTCCGTTTTTTGTTTTGAGTTCTCCGGCTTACTCGGTTAGGTTAGGAGAGCAAACTTTCAATTAACGATTTTCATGACGTTTTGAAACCTTCGGAGAACTTCCTGCCCTCCTAACCTACCAGAGGACCTTGTTGCTTTGGAGGAAAAATAAAAAAAAAATATTTTCAATAATTTTTAATTTTTAAATTACGTTTATTTTCGGTCATAGGGCAAACGGCCTAATTCAGACGTAATTTGCAAGAGAACAACAGGTTGTATATGGTTCCACCGTCCCCTCTCGAGCAGTTGACCTGCTGACCTCTGCTGCTCTTCTGATACTGTGTTTCTTACTTGCATCCGCTGTCTTGGCTCTCTCTTCCTCCTTCATATATCGCTGGAGAACTGCGTCTCTGGTACACGGAGAAGATGTTTTCCCCAAAAGGGATTGACATGTTGTGACCGCCTTTAAAAACACATTCTTTCAAAGTCGATTTGCCTCCTCCATGTATACGTGCTGCACGAGAAACTTTACTCCATATTGTTTTCGGCTCCTTGAGTCTGTTTGGTGGTCAGGATCTGTGTCACTGCAGCTCTGACCTTACCTGCAGCGACACAGATCCTATGTTACTTCACTTGACCTTCCGTCTGGATCATTCCTTAACCTCTACTACTTCCATTGTACTTTTTTTCTTTCTTAACAGGTAGCTAGAGCTCCGTGCTGCTTCCTGCGAGGAGGCTGCTTGCCCCGCCGCCCCTGTAATGCTGCCAGGGCTTCACAGCTTCTCTTTGCCATGTGAGGTTAAAATTGAGGTTTGTCCTCTAAAGACTAACCGGTTTCCAGCTTCATGATTCTTGGTCGTCTCATACTGGGCCAAGAGTCGGGGTTTCCTTTGACGGTTTCTTTCTTTCCGCTTTCATGGTATCAATTCACTCTGGACGTTTTTCATTCTGTTCCCCTCAGTTCTTTCAATAACCTTCTGACCATTCCCCAAGTCAATTCATCTCATCAGTTCTTGTATCCACTGGTTTATTTTCTGTTCACTCCCACCCAGGGCCAACCTGAGTGGTTCTGCCGGTTTGTGTTCTCTACCGATATGCTGTTGTTCCTCGTCCATGTTCTTCTCTGTTCTACTTTAACGGTTTAGAAATTGTATAGACTCGAAGCTATATTTAAAGAAAAATTGAAAGTAGCCAAAAGAAGAGAGAGGTGGAGTGAAACAGAGAGTGAGAGAGAGAGAGAGAGAGGAGAAGGAGAGAGGGCAGGGGGAGAGATAAAGGACATAAGAAAGGGGGTGAAGGAAGAGAGCGGTGAAAAAGAGATCGTGGGTGATAAAGTGAGAATGGATGATAAAGAGAGAATGGATGATTAAGAGAGAATTAATGATAAAGAGACAATGGATGATAAAAAGAGAATGGGTGTGAAACAGAAGGATATCAGGAGATGAGGGTGTGTGTAAGGAAGAGGAAGAGTGACTGTGGAGAGAGGTTGGTCAGGAAGAGTGTGTTAGAGTGAGAGATATCCACACTCAGGTACTAATCAGTTCGTGCGTCTGTCCGTATATCAAACTACGAATAATTTAAGTATTACAAAATGAGCAACATGCAAGATGTCATAATTATATTAGTATGAATTATTCCATCACTGAGTTACAAGTAAAGTAGATAATATAATATAATTGTTTATTGATCTGATCTGTATCAATAGACAGCAAAATGGTTGACTCTGAGAACGCCGAGACACTCCTTCTGACGGCTCAAAGGCAGGCATAAACTGCTATACAAAGATCATTTAAGCGTTCAGACAGACAAACAACTTCTACACCTCACCTTCGGCTCCTCCTCCTTATACAACCCGTTCGAAACCATATAATAAAATCATTATCATTTTCCCAGTCATGTCTGGCACTGAAAGTGCTTCTCACAGTCGTATTGTGTTCTGAATAGGAGAGGCAGACATGTTTACCAGATACGGGCTCACCCTAAGTGTACCTGAAGGTTTACCAGGTACGGGCTCTCCCCTAAGTTTACCTGAAGGTTTACCAGGTACGGGCTCACCTCTAAGTTTACCTGAAGGTTTACCAGGTATGGGATCATCCCTAAGTTTACCTGAAGGTTTACCAGGTAAGGGCTCACCCCTAAGTTCACCTGAAGGTTTACCAGGTAAGGGCTCACCCCTATGTTTACCTGAAGGTTTACCTTTCTCTAGGGCTACCACGAAACGATCTGGAAATACTTCACAATAAAAGTTTTTAACGCAAATTTCAGGAAAACTAATTTTCAATTACGTTCCTTGCTTTCTAATGAAATATAAATTCAAGAAACATTTTTCTATATGTGCTGTTGATGCAGTGTGACCTCGAGAGTTCTCAAGACAAGGTCACAGGCTCCGTCTCGACTCTGCCTTAGTGCCTAATGACCTCTACAACTCAAGCAATAGTTGTTATTGTCACAAATGTTCCTCAGTTAACTGCTGAATTGCTAAATGTTATCATTAGTGTTATTAGAAGCTGGTTCACGAAGTCGAGCCTCAGCGGTGGTACTTAGTGAGCGTATCTAGCTCCTTGATGAACCAAATCGCTTTAGGAGTGTGGCTTACAGTCAACCATTTGTCCTTAAGTAACTTAACATACAGGGCGTGTATATCATACTGAGGTCACACACCATAACATACAGGGAGTGTGGTCTATAGTGATGTATCTTAGACTATATTCCTGTTAAGGTTGTTTAAGTTAGAGCTCCTGGTCTCAGGTGCACGTTTTTACTTTTCGTCCTCACGCATTTTAAACTTTTGTTTTGTCCGGGTACCGTCCCTGTCCCCTGGCCTTCCTTGGCAGGCTTCCCTGGGTGTGCTCAGTCTTCCCTGGGTGTGCTCAGTCTTCCCTGGATGTGCTCAGTCTTCCCTGGATGTGCTCAGTCTTCCCTGGATGTGCTCAGTTTTCCCTGGATGTGCTCAGTCTTCCCTGGATGTGCTCAGTCTTCCCTGGGTGTGCTCAGTCTTCCCTGGGTGTGCTCAGTCTTCCCTGGGTGTGCTCAGTCTTCCCTGGATGTGCTCAGTCTTCCCTGGATGTGCTCAGTCTTCCCTGGATGTGCTCAGTCTTCCCTGGATGTGCTCAGTCTTCCCTGGATGTGCTCAGTCTTCCCTGGGTGTGCTCAGTCTTCCCTGGGTGTGCTCAGTCTTCCCTGGGTGTGCTCAGTCTTCCCTGGATGTGCTCAGTCTTCCCTGGATGTGCTCAGTCTTCCCTGGATGTGCTCAGTCTTCCCTGGATGTGCTCAGTCTTCCCTGGATGTGCTCAGTCTTCCATGGGTGTGCTCAGTCTTCCCTGGGTGTGCTCAGTCTTCCCTGGGTGTGCTCAGTCTTCCCTGGATGTGCTCAGTCTTCCCTGGATGTGCTCAGTCTTCCCTGGATGTGCTCAGTCTTCCCTGGATGTGCTCAGTCTTCCCTGGATGTGCTCAGTCTTCCCTGGGTTGTGCTCAGTCTTCCCTGGGTGTGCTCAGTCTTCCCTGGGTGTGCTCAGTCTTACCTGGATGTACTCAGTCTTACCTGGATGTGCTCAGTCTTCCCTGGGTGTGCTCAGTCTTCCCTGGATGTGCTCAGTCTTCCCTGGGTGTGCTCAGTCTTGACTGGGTGTGCTCAGTCTTCCCTGGATGTGCTCAGTCTTCCTGGATGTGCTCAGTCTTCCCTGGATGTGCTCAGTCTTCCCTGGGTGTGCTCAGTCTTCCCTGGGTGTGCTCAGTCTTCCCTGGGTGTGCTCAGTCTTACTTGGATGTGCTCAGTCTTCCCTGGAGGTGCTCAGTCTTCCCTGGATGTGCTCAGTCTTCCCTGGGTGTGCTCAGTCTTGACTGGGTGTGCTCAGTCTTCCCTAGATGTGCTCAGTCTTCCCTGGGTGTGCTCAGTCTTACCTGGATGTGCTCAGTCTTCCCTGGGTGTGCTCAGTCTTCCCTAGATGTGATCAGTCATCCCTGGATGTGTTCAGTCTTCCTTGGATGTGCTCAGTCGTCCCTGGAGTGCTCAGTCTTCCCTGGGTGTGCTCAGTCTTCCTTGGATGTGCTCAGTCGTCCCTGGATGTGCTCAGTCTTCACTGGATGGGCTCAGTCTTTCCTGGGTGTGCTCAGTCTTCCTTGGATGTGCTCAGTCATCCCTGGATGTGCTCAGTCTTCCCTGGGTGTGCTCAGTCTTCCTTGGATGTGCTCAGTCGTCCCTGGATGTGCTCAGTCGTCCCTGGATGTGCTCAGTCTTCCCTGGGTGTGCTCAGTCTTCCTTGGATGTGCTCAGTCTTCCCTGGGTGTGCTCAGTCTTCCTTGGATGTGCTCAGGCTTCCCTGGATGTGCTCAGTCTTCTCTGGGTGTGCTCAGTCTTCCTTGGATGTGCTCAGTCTTCCCTGGGTGTGCTCAGTCTTCCTTGGATGTGCTCAGTCGTCCCTGGATGTGCTCAGTCTTCCCTGGATGTGCTCAGTCTTCATTGGATGTGCTCAGTCTTACCTGGGTGTGCTCAGTCTTCCCTGGGTGTGCTCAGTCTTCCCTGAATGTGCTCAGTCTTCCCTGGGTGTGCTCAGTCTTCCCTGGATGTGCTCAGTCTTCCCTGGGTGTGCTCAGTCTTCCCTGGGTGTGCTCAGTCTTCCCTGGATGTGCTCAGTCGTCCCAGGATGTGCTCAGTCTTCCCTGGGTGTGCTCAGTCTTCCCTGGATGTGCTCAGTCCTTCCCTGGGTGTGCTCAGTCTTCCCTGGATGTGGTCAGTCTTCCCTGGGTGTGCTCAGTTTTCCCTGGGTGTTCTCAGTTTTCCCTGGATGTGCTCAGTCTTCCATGGACGTGTTCAGTCTTCCCTGGGTGTGCTCAGTCTTCCCTGGGTGTGCTCAGTCTTCCCTGGGTGTGCTCAGTCTTCCCTGGATGTGTTCAGTCTTCCTAGGATGTGCTCAGTCTTACCGGGGTGTGCTCAGTCTTCCCTGGATGTGCTCAGTCTTCCCTGGATGTGCTTAGTCTTCCCTGGATGTGCTCAGTCTTCCCTGGATGTGCCCAGTCTTCCCTGGGTGTGCTCAGTCTTCCCTGGATGTGCTCAGTCTTCCCTGGGTGTGCTCAGTCTTCCCATGATGTGCTCAGTCTTCCCTGGATGTGCTCAGTCTTCCCTGGTTGTGCTCATTCTTCCCTGGGTGTGCTCAGTCTTCCTTGGATGTGCTCAGTCGTCCCTGGATGTGCTCAGTCTTCCCTGGATGTGCTCAGTCTTCCTTGGATGTGCTCAGTCTTACCTGGGTGTGCTCAGTCTTCCTTGGATGTGTTCAGTCTTCCCTGGATGTGCTCAGTCTTCCCTGGGTGTGCTCAGTCTTCCCTGGGTGTGCTCAGTCTTCCCTGGGTGTGCTCAGTCTTCCCATGATGTGCTCAGTCGTCCCTGGGTGTGCTCAGTCATCCCTGGATGTGCTTAGTCTTCCCTGGATGTGCTCAGTCTTCCCTGGATGTGCCCAGTCTTCCCTGGGTGTGCTCAGTCTTCCCTGGATGTGCTCAGTCTTCCCTGGTTGTGCTCAGTCTTCCCTGGGTGTGCTCAGTCTTCCTTAGATGTGCTCAGTCTTCCCTGGGTGTGCTCAGTCTTCCTTGGATGTGCTCAGTCATCCCTGGATGTGCTCAGTCTTCCCTGGATGTGCTCAGTCTTCCTTGGATGTGCTCAGTCTTACCTGGGTGTGCTCAGTCTTCCCTGGGTGTGCTCAGTCTTCCCTGAATGTGCTCAGTCTTCCCTGGGTGTGCTCAGTCTTCCCTGGATGTGGTCAGTCTTCCCTGGGTGTGCTCAGACTTGCCTGGGTGTGCTCAGTCTTCCCTGGATGTGCTCAGTCGTCCCTGGATGTGCTCAGTCTTCCCTGGGTGTGCTCAGTCTTCCCTGGATGTGCTCAGTCTTCCCTGGGTGTGCTCAGTCTTCCCTGGATGTGCTCAGTCTTCCCTGGGTGTGCTCAGTCTTCCCTGGGTGTGCTCAGTTTTCCCTGGATGTGCTCAGTCTTCCATGGATGTGTTCAGTCTTCCCTGGGTGTGCTCAGTCTTCCCTGGGTGTGCTCAGTCTTCCCTGGGTGTGCTCAGTCTTCCCTGGATGTGCTCAGTCTTCCTAGGATGTGCTCAGTCTTCCCTGGATGTGCCCAGTCTTCCCTGGATGTGCTCAGTCGTCCCTGGGTGTGCTCAGTCTTCCCTGGGTGTGCTCAGTTTTCCCTGGATGTGCTCAGTCTTCCATGGATGTGTTCAGTCTTCCCTGGGTGTGCTCAGTCTTCCCTGGGTGTGCTCAGTCTTCCCTGGGTGTGCTCAGTCTTACTTGGATGTGCTCAGTCTTCCCTGGAGGTGCTCAGTCTTCCCTGGATGTGCTCAGTCTTCCCTGGGTGTGCTCAGTCTTGACTGGGTGTGCTCAGTCTTCCCTAGATGTGCTCAGTCTTCCCTGGGTGTGCTCAGTCTTACCTGGATGTGCTCAGTCTTCCCTGGGTGTGCTCAGTCTTCCCTAGATGTGATCAGTCATCCCTGGATGTGTTCAGTCTTCCCTGGGTGTGCTCAGTCTTCCTTGGATGTGCTCAGTCGTCCCTGGAGTGCTCAGTCTTCCCTGGGTGTGCTCAGTCTTCCTTGGATGTGCTCAGTCGTCCCTGGATGTGCTCAGTCTTCACTGGATGGGCTCAGTCTTTCCTGGGTGTGCTCAGTCTTCCTTGGATGTGCTCAGTCATCCCTGGATGTGCTCAGTCTTCCCTGGGTGTGCTCAGTCTTCCTTGGATGTGCTCAGTCGTCCCTGGATGTGCTCAGTCGTCCCTGGATGTGCTCAGTCTTCCCTGGGTGTGCTCAGTCTTCCTTGGATGTGCTCAGTCTTCCCTGGGTGTGCTCAGTCTTCCTTGGATGTGCTCAGGCTTCCCTGGATGTGCTCAGTCTTCTCTGGGTGTGCTCAGTCTTCCTTGGATGTGCTCAGTCTTCCCTGGGTGTGCTCAGTCTTCCTTGGATGTGCTCAGTCGTCCCTGGATGTGCTCAGTCTTCCCTGGATGTGCTCAGTCTTCATTGGATGTGCTCAGTCTTACCTGGGTGTGCTCAGTCTTCCCTGGGTGTGCTCAGTCTTCCCTGAATGTGCTCAGTCTTCCCTGGGTGTGCTCAGTCTTCCCTGGATGTGGTCAGTCTTCCCTGGGTGTGCTCAGTCTTCCCTGGGTGTGCTCAGTCTTCCCTGGATGTGCTCAGTCGTCCCTGGATGTGCTCAGTCTTCCCTGGGTGTGCTCAGTCTTCCCTGGATGTGCTCAGTCTTCCCTGGGTGTGCTCAGTCTTCCCTGGATGTGGTCAGTCTTCCCTGGGTGTGCTCAGTTTTCCCTGGGTGTTCTCAGTTTTCCCTGGATGTGCTCAGTCTTCCATGGACGTGTTCAGTCTTCCCTGGGTGTGCTCAGTCTTCCCTGGGTGTGCTCAGTCTTCCCTGGGTGTGCTCAGTCTTCCCTGGATGTGTTCAGTCTTCCTAGGATGTGCTCAGTCTTACCGGGGTGTGCTCAGTCTTCCCTGGATGTGCTCAGTCTTCCCTGGATGTGCTCAGTCTTCCCTGGATGTGCTCAGTCTTCCCTGGATGTGCCCAGTCTTCCCTGGGTGTGCTCAGTCTTCCCTGGATGTGCTCAGTCTTCCCTGGGTGTGCTCAGTCTTCCCATGATGTGCTCAGTCTTCCCTGGATGTGCTCAGTCTTCCCTGGTTGTGCTCATTCTTCCCTGGGTGTGCTCAGTCTTCCTTGGATGTGCTCAGTCGTCCCTGGATGTGCTCAGTCTTCCCTGGATGTGCTCAGTCTTCCTTGGATGTGCTCAGTCTTACCTGGGTGTGCTCAGTCTTCCTTGGATGTGTTCAGTCTTCCCTGGATGTGCTCAGTCTTCCCTGGGTGTGCTCAGTCTTCCCTGGGTGTGCTCAGTCTTCCCTGGGTGTGCTCAGTCTTCCCATGATGTGCTCAGTCGTCCCTGGGTGTGCTCAGTCATCCCTGGATGTGCTTAGTCTTCCCTGGATGTGCTCAGTCTTCCCTGGATGTGCCCAGTCTTCCCTGGGTGTGCTCAGTCTTCCCTGGATGTGCTCAGTCTTCCCTGGTTGTGCTCAGTCTTCCCTGGGTGTGCTCAGTCTTCCTTGGATGTGCTCAGTCTTCCCTGGGTGTGCTCAGTCTTCCTTGGATGTGCTCAGTCATCCCTGGATGTGCTCAGTCTTCCCTGGATGTGCTCAGTCTTCCTTGGATGTGCTCAGTCTTACCTGGGTGTGCTCAGTCTTCCCTGGGTGTGCTCAGTCTTCCCTGAATGTGCTCAGTCTTCCCTGGGTGTGCTCAGTCTTCCCTGGATGTGGTCAGTCTTCCCTGGGTGTGCTCAGACTTGCCTGGGTGTGCTCAGTCTTCCCTGGATGTGCTCAGTCGTCCCTGGATGTGCTCAGTCTTCCCTGGGTGTGCTCAGTCTTCCCTGGATGTGCTCAGTCTTCCCTGGGTGTGCTCAGTCTTCCCTGGATGTGCTCAGTCTTCCCTGGGTGTGCTCAGTCTTCCCTGGGTGTGCTCAGTTTTCCCTGGATGTGCTCAGTCTTCCATGGATGTGTTCAGTCTTCCCTGGGTGTGCTCAGTCTTCCCTGGGTGTGCTCAGTCTTCCCTGGGTGTGCTCAGTCTTCCCTGGAGGTGCTCAGTCTTCCTAGGATGTGCTCAGTCTTCCCTGGATGTGCCCAGTCTTCCCTGGATGTCCTCAGTCGTCCCTGGATGTGCTCAGTCTTCCCTGGATGTGCTCAGTCTTCCTTGGATGTGCTCAGTCTTACCTGGGTGTGCTCAGTCTTCCCTGGGTGTGCTCAGTCTTCCCTGAATGTGCTCAGTCTTCCCTGGGTGTGCTCAGTCTTCCCTGGATGTGGTCAGTCTTCCCTGGGTGTGCTCAGTCTTGCCTGGGTGTGCTCAGTCTTCCCTGGATGTGCTTAGTCGTCCCTGGATGTGCTCAGTCTTCCCTGGGTGTGCTCAGTCTTCCCTGGATGTGCTCAGTCTTCCCTGGGTGTGCTCAGTCTTCCCTGGATGTGCTCAGTCTTCCCTGGGTGTACTCAGTCTTCCCTGGGTGTGCTCAGTTTTCCCTGGATGTGCTCAGTCTTCCATGGATGTGTTCAGTCTTCCCTGGGTGTGCTCAGTCTTCCCTGGGTGTGCTCAGTCTTCCCTGGGTGTGCTCAGTCTTCCCTGGATGTGCTCAGTCTTCCTAGGATGTGCTCAGTCTTACCGGGGTGTGCTCAGTCTTCCCTGGATGTGCTCAGTCTTCCCTGGATATGCTCAGTCTTCCCTGGATGTGCCCAGTCTTCCCTGGGTGTGCTCAGTCTTCCCTGGATGTGCTCAGTCTTCCCTGGGGTGCTCAGTCTTCCCATGATGTGCTCAGTCTTCCCTGGATGTGCTCAGTTTTCCCTGGTTGTGCTCAGTCTTCCCTGGGTGTGCTCAGTCTTCCTCGGATGTGCTCAGTCTTACCTGGGTGTGCTCAGTCTTCCTTGGATGTGTTCAGTCTTCCCTGGATGTGCTCAGTCTTCCCTGGGTGTGCTCAGTCTTCCCTGGGTGTGCTCAGTCTTCCCTGGTTGTGCTCAGTCTTCCCATGATGTGCTCAGTCGTCCCTGGGTGTGCTCAGTCATCCCTGGATGTGCTTAGTCTTCCCTGGATGTGCTCAGTCTTCCCTGGATGTGCCCAGTCTTCCCTGGGTGTGGTCAGTCTTCCCTGGATGTGCTCAGTCTTCCCTGGGTGTGCTCAGTCTTCCCATGATGTGCTCAGTCTTCCCTGGATGTGCTCAGTCTTCCCTGGTTGTGCTCAGTCTTCCTGGGTGTGCTCAGTCTTCCTTGGATGTGCTCAGTCTTCCCTGGGTGTGCTCAGTCTTCCCATGATGTGCTCAGTCTTCCCTGGGTGTGCTCAGTCTTCCCTGGATGTGCTCAGTCTTCCTTGGATGTGTTCAGTCTTCCCTGGATGTGCTCAGTCTTCCCTGGGTGTGCTCAGTCTTCCCTGGGTGTGCTCAGTCTTCCCTGGGTGTGCTCAGTCTTCCCATGATGTGCTCAGTCGTCCCTGGGTGTGCTCCGTCATCCCTTGGAGTGCTCAGTCTTCCCTGGGTGTGCTCAGTCTTCCCATGATGTGCTCAGTCGTCCCTGGGTGTGCTCAGTCATCCCTTGGTGTGCTCAGTCTTCCCTGGGTGTGCTCAGTCTTCCCATGATGTGCTCAGTCGTCCCTGGGTGTGCTCAGTCTTCCCTGGGTGTGCTCAGTCTTCCCTGGATGTGTTCAGTCTTCCCTGGGTGTGCTCAGTCTTCCCTGGATGTGGTCAGTCTTCCCTGGGTGTGCTCAGTTTTCCCTGGGTGTTCTCAGTTTTCCCTGGATGTGCTCAGTCTTCCATGGATGTGTTCAGTCTTCCCTGGGTGTGCTCAGTCTTCCCTGGGTGTGCTCAGTCTTCCCTGGGTGTGCTCAGTCTTCCCTGGATGTGTTCAGTCTTCCTAGGATGTGCTCAGTCTTACCGGGGTGTGCTCAGTCTTCCCTGGGTGTGCTCAGTCTTCCCATGATGTGCTCAGTCTTCCCTGGATGTGCTCAGTCTTCCCTGGTTGTGCTCAGTCTTCCCTGGGTGTGCTCAGTCTTCCCTGGGTGTGGTCAGTCTTCCCATGAAGTGCTCAGTCGTCCCTGGGTGTGCTCAGTCATCCCTTGGTGTGCTCAGTCTTCCCTGGGTGTGCTCAGTCTTCCCATGATGTGCTCAGTCGTCCCTGGGTGTGCTCAGTCTTCCCTGGGTGTGCTCAGTCTTCCCTGGATGTGCTCAGTCTTCCCTGGGTGTGCTCAGTCTTCCCTGGATGTGGTCAGTCTTCCCTGGGTGTGCTCAGTTTTCCCTGGGTGTTCTCAGTTTTCCCTGGATGTGCTCAGTCTTCCATGGATGTGTTCAGTCTTCCCTGGGTGTGCTCAGTCTTCCCTGGGTGTGCTCAGTCTTCCCTGGGTGTGCTCAGTCTTCCCTGGATGTGTTCAGTCTTCCTAGGATGTGCTCAGTCTTACCGGGGTGTGCTCAGTCTTCCCTGGGTGTGCTCAGCCTTCCCATGATGTGCTCAGTCTTCCCTGGATGTGCTCAGTCTTCCCTGGTTGTGCTCAGTCTTCCCTGGGTGTGCTCAGTCTTCCTTGGATGTGCTCAGTCGTCCCTGGATGTGCTCAGTCTTCCCTGGATGTGCTCAGTCTTCCTTGGATATGCTCAGTCTTACCTGGGTGTGCTCAGTCTTCCTTGGATGTGTTCAGTCTTCCCTGGATGTGCTCAGTCTTCATTGGGTGTGCTCAGTCTTCCCTGGGTGTGCTCAGTCTTCCCTGGGTGTGCTCAGTCTTCCCATGATGTGCTCAGTCGTCCCTGGGTGTGCTCAGTCATCCCTGGATGTGCTTAGTCTTCCCTGGATGTGCTCAGTCTTCCCTGGATGTGCCCAGTCTTCCCTGGGTGTGCTCAGTCTTCCCTGGATGTGCTCAGTCTTCCCTGGGTGTGCTCAGTCTTCCCATGATGTGCTCAGTCTTCCCTGGATGTGCTCAGTCTTCCCTGGTTGTGCTCAGTCTTCCCTGGGTGTGCTCAGTCTTCCTTGGATGTGCTCAGTCTTCCCTAGGTGTGCTCAGTCTTCCTTGGATGTGCTCAGTCATCCCTGGATGTGCTCAGTCTTCCCTGGATGTGCTCAGTCTTCCTTGGATGTGCTCAGTCTTACCTGGGTGTGCTCAGTCTTCCCTGGGTGTGCTCAGTCTTCCCTGGATGTGGTCAGTCTTCCCTGGGTGTGCTCAGACTTGCCTGGGTGTGCTCAGTCTTCCCTGGATGTGCTCAGTCGTCCCTGGATGTGCTCAGTCTTCCCTGGGTGTGCTCAGTCTTCCCTGGATGTGCTCAGTCTTCCCTGGGTGTGCTCAGTCTTCCCTGGATGTGCTCAGTCTTCCCTGGGTGTGCTCAGTCTTCCCTGGGTGTGCTCAGTTTTCCCTGGATGTGCTCAGTCTTCCATGGATGTGTTCAGTCTTCCCTGGGTGTGCTCAGTCTTCCCTGGGTGTGCTCAGTCTTCCCTGGGTGTGCTCAGTCTTCCCTGGATGTGCTCAGTCTTCCTAGGATGTGCTCAATCTTACCGGGGTGTGCTCAGTCTTCCCTGGATGTGCTCAGTCTTCCCTGGATGTGCTCAGTCTTCCCTGGATGTGCCCAGTCTTCCCTGGGTGTGCTCAGTCTTCCTTGGATGTGCTCAGTCTTCCCTGGGTGTGCTCAGTCTTCCTTGGATGTGCTCAGTCGTCCCTGGATGTGCTCAGTCTTCCCTGGATGTGCTCAGTCTTCCTTGGATGTGCTCAGTCTTACCTGGGTGTGCTCAGTCTTCCCTGGGTGTGCTCAGTCTTCCCTGGATGTGGTCAGTCTTCCCTGGGTGTGCTCAGTCTTCCCTGAATGTGCTCAGTCTTCCCTGGGTGTGCTCAGTCTTCCCTGGATGTGGTCAGTCTTCCCTGGATGTGCTCAGTCTTCCCTGGGTGTGCTCAGTCTTCCCATGATGTGCTCAGTCTTCCCTGGATGTGCTCAGTCTTCCCTGGTTGTGCTCAGTCTTCCCTGGGTGTGCTCAGTCTTCCCTGGATGTGCTCAGTCTTCCCTGGGTGTGCTCAGTCTTCCTTGGATGTGCTCAGTCATCCCTGGATGTGCTCAGTCTTCCCTGGATGTGCTCAGTCTTCCTTGGATGTGCTCAGTCTTACCTGGGTGTGCTCAGTCTTCCCTGGGTGTGCTCAGTCTTCCCTGAATGTGCTCAGTCTTCCCTGGGTGTGCTCAGTCTTCCCTGGATGTGGTCAGTCTTCCCTGGGTGTGCTCAGACTTGCCTGGGTGTGCTCAGTCTTCCCTGGATGTGCTCAGTCGTCCCTGGATGTGCTCAGTCTTCCCTGGGTGTGCTCAGTCTTCCCTGGATGTGCTCAGTCTTCCCTGGGTGTGCTCAGTCTTCCCTGGATGTGCTCAGTCTTCCCTGGGTGTGCTCAGTCTTCCCTGGGTGTGCTCAGTTTTCCCTGGATGTGCTCAGTCTTCCATGGATGTGTTCAGTCTTCCCTGGGTGTGCTCAGTCTTCCCTGGGTGTGCTCAGTCTTCCCTGGGTGTGCTCAGTCTTCCCTGGATGTGCTCAGTCTTCCTAGGATGTGCTCAATCTTACCGGGGTGTGCTCAGTCTTCCCTGGATGTGCTCAGTCTTCCCTGGGTGTGCTCAGTCTTCCCTGGATGTGCTCAGTCTTCCTAGGATGTGCTCAATCTTACCGGGGTGTGCTCAGTCTTCCCTGGATGTGCTCAGTCTTCCCTGGATGTGCTCAGTCTTCCCTGGATGTGCCCAGTCTTCCCTGGGTGTGCTCAGTCTTCCTTGGATGTGCTCAGTCTTCCCTGGGTGTGCTCAGTCTTCCTTGGATGTGCTCAGTCGTCCCTGGATGCGCTCAGTCTTCCCTGGATGTGCTCAGTCTTCCTTGGATGTGCTCAGTCTTACCTGGGTGTGCTCAGTCTTCCCTGGGTGTGCTCAGTCTTCCCTGGATGTGGTCAGTCTTCCCTGGGTGTGCTCAGTCTTCCCTGAATGTGCTCAGTCTTCCCTGGGTGTGCTCAGTCTTCCCTGGATGTGGTCAGTCTTCCCTGGATGTGCTCAGTCTTCCCTGGGTGTGCTCAGTCTTCCCATGATGTGCTCAGTCGTCCCTGGGTGTGCTCAGTGATCCCTGGATGTGCTTAGTCTTCCCTGGATGTGCTCAGTCTTCCCTGGATGTGCCCAGTCTTCCCTGGGTGTGCTCAGTCTTCCCTGGATGTGCTCAGTCTTCCCTGGGTGTGCTCAGTCTTCCCATGATGTGCTCAGTCTTCCCTGGATGTGCTCAGTCTTCCCTGGTTGTGCTCAGTCTTCCCTGGGTGTGCTCAGTCTTCCTTGGATGTGCTCAGTCTTCCCTGGGTGTGCTCAGTCTTCCTTGGATGTGCTCAGTCATCCCTGGATGTGCTCAGTCTTCCCTGGACGTGCTCAGTCTTCCTTGGATGTGCTCAGTCTTACCTGGGTGTGCTCAGTCTTCCCTGGGTGTGCTCAGTCTTCCCTGAATGTGCTCAGTCTTCCCTGGGTGTGCTCAGTCTTCCCTGGATGTGGTCAGTCTTCCCTGTGTGTGCTCAGACTTGCCTGGGTGTGCTCAGTCTTCCCTGGATGTGCTCAGTCGTCCCTGGATGTGCTCAGTCTTCCCTGGGTGTGCTCAGTCTTCCCTGGATGTGCTCAGTCTTCCCTGGGTGTGCTCAGTCTTCCCCGGATGTGCTCAGTCTTCCCTGGGTGTGCTCAGTCTTCCCTGGGTGTGCTCAGTTTTCCCTGGATGTGCTCAGTCTTCCATGGATGTGTTCAGTCTTCCCTGGGTGTGCTCAGTCTTCCCTGGGTGTGCTCAGTCTTCCCTGGGTGTGCTCAGTCTTCCCTGGATGTGCTCAGTCTTCCTAGGATGTGCTCAATCTTACCGGGGTGTGCTCAGTCTTCCCTGGATGTGCTCAGTCTTCCCTGGATGTGCCCAGTCTTCCCTGGGTGTGCTCAGTCTTCCTTGGATGTGCTCAGTCTTCCCTGGGTGTGCTCAGTCTTCCTTGGATGTGCTCAGTCGTCCCTGGATGTGCTCAGTCTTCCCTGGATGTGCTCAGTCTTCCTTGGATGTGCTCAGTCTTACCTGGGTGTGCTCAGTCTTCCCTGGGTGTGCTCAGTCTTCCCTGAATGTGCTCAGTCTTCCCTGGGTGTGCTCAGTCTTCCCTGGATGTGGTCAGTCTTCCCTGGGTGTGCTCAGTCTTCCCTGAATGTGCTCAGTCTTCCCTGGGTGTGCTCAGTCTTCCCTGGATGTGGTCAGTCTTCCCTGGGTGTGCTCAGTCTTGCCTGGGTGTGCTCAGTCTTCCCTGGGTGTGCTCAGTCGTCCCTGGATGTGCTCAGTCTTCCCTGGGTGTGCTCAGTCTTCCCTGGATGTGCTCAGTCTTCCCTGGGTGTGCTCAGTCTTCCCTGGATGTGCTCAGTCTTCCCTGGGTGTACTCAGTCTTCCCTGGGTGTGCTCAGTTTTCCCTGGATGTGCTCAGTCTTCCATGGATGTGTTCAGTCTTCCCTGGGTGTGCTCAGTCTTCCCTGGGTGTGCTCAGTCTTCCCTGGGTGTGCTCAGTCTTCCCTGGATGTGCTCAGTTTTCCTAGGATGTGCTCAGTCTTACCGGGGTGTGCTCAGTCTTCCCTGGATGTGCTCAGTCTTCCCTGGATGTGCTCAGTCTTCCCTGGATGTGCCCAGTCTTCCCTGGGTGTGCTCAGTCTTCCCTGGATGTGCTCAGTCTTCCCTGGGTGTGCTCAGTCTTCCCATGATGTGCTCAGTCTTCCCTGGATGTGCTCAGTCTTCCCTAGTTGTGCTCAGTCTTCCCTGGGTGTGCTCAGTCTTCCTCGGATGTGCTCAGTCTTACCTGGGTGTGCTCAGTCTTCCTTGGATGTGTTCAGTCTTCCCTGGATGTGCTCAGTCTTCCCTGGGTGTGCTCAGTCTTCCCTGGGTGTGCTCAGTCTTCCCTGGGTGTGCTCAGTCTTCCCATGATGTGCTCAGTCGTCCCTGGGTGTGCTCAGTCATCCCTGGATGTGCTTAGTCTTCCCTGGATGTGCTCAGTCTTCCCTGGATGTGCCCAGTCTTCCCTGGGTGTGGTCAGTCTTCCCTGGATGTGCTCAGTCTTCCCTGGGTGTGCTCAGTCTTCCATGATGTGCTCAGTCTTCCCTGGATGTGCTCAGTCTTCCCTGGTTGTGCTCAGTCTTCCCTAATTGTGCTCAGTCTTCCTTGGATGTGCTCAGTCTTCCCTGGGTGTGCTCAGTCTTCCCATGATGTGCTCAGTCTTCCCTGGGTGTGCTCAGTCTTCCCTGGATGTGCTCAGTCTTACTTGGATGTGTTCAGTCTTCCCTGGATGTGCTCAGTCTTCCCTGGGTGTGCTCAGTCTTCCCTGGGTGTGCTCAGTCTTCCCTGGGTGTGCTCAGTCTTCCCATGATGTGCTCAGTCGTCCCTGGGTGTGCTCCGTCATCCCTTGGTGTGCTCAGTCTTCCCTGGGTGTGCTCAGTCTTCCCATGATGTGCTCAGTCGTCCCTGGGTGTGCTCAGTCTTCCCTGGGTGTGGTCAGTCTTCCCATGATGTGCTCAGTCGTCCCTGGGTGTGCTCAGTCATCCCTTGGTGTGCTCAGTCTTCCCTGGGTGTGCTCAGTCTTCCCATGATGTGCTCAGTCGTCCCTGGGTGTGCTCAGTCTTCCCTGGGTGTGCTCAGTCTTCCCTGGATGTGCTCAGTCTTCCCTGGGTGTGCTCAGTCTTCCCTGGATGTGGTCAGTCTTCCCTGGGTGTGCTCAGTTTTCCCTGGGTGTTCTCAGTTTTCCCTGGATGTGCTCAGTCTTCCATGGATGTGTTCAGTCTTCCCTGGGTGTGCTCAGTCTTCCCTGGGTGTGCTCAGTCTTCCCTGGGTGTGCTCAGTCTTCCCTGGATGTGTTCAGTCTTCCTAGGATGTGCTCAGTCTTACCGGGGTGTGCTCAGTCTTCCCTGGATGTGCTCAGTCTTCCCTGGATGTGCTCAGTCTTCCCTGGATGTGCTCAGTCTTCCCTGGATGTGCCCAGTCTTCCCTGGGTGTGCTCAGTCTTCCCTGGATGTGCTCAGTCTTCCCTGGGTGTGCTCAGTCTTCCCATGATGTGCTCAGTCTTCCCTGGATGTGCTCAGTCTTCCCTGGTTGTGCTCAGTCTTCCCTGGGTGTGCTCAGTCTTCCTTGGATGTGCTCAGTCGTCCCTGGATGTGCTCAGTCTTCCCTGGATGTGCTCAGTCTTCCTTGGATGTGCTCAGTCTTACCTGGGTGTGCTCAGTCTTCCTTGGATGTGTTCAGTCTTCCCTGGATGTGCTCAGTCTTCCCTGGGTGTGCTCAGTCTTCCCTGGGTGTGCTCAGTCTTCCCATGATGTGCTCAGTCGTCCCTGGGTGTGCTCAGTCATCCCTGGATGTGCTTAGTCTTCCCTGGATGTGCTCAGTCTTCCCTGGATGTGCCCAGTCTTCCCTGGGTGTGCTCAGTCTTCCCTGGATGTGCTCAGTCTTCCCTGGGTGTGCTCAGTCTTCCCATGATGTGCTCAGTCTTTCCTGGATGTGCTCAGTCTTCCCTGGTTGTGCTCAGTCTTCCCTGGGTGTGCTCAGTCTTCCTTGGATGTGCTCAGTCTTCCCTGGGTGTGCTCAGTCTTCCTTGGATGTGCTCAGTCATCCCTGGATGTGCTCAGTCTTCCCTGGATGTGCTCAGTCTTCCTTGGATGTGCTCAGTCTTCCCTGGGTGTGCTCAGTCTTCCCTGGGTGTGCTCAGTCTTCCCTGAATGTGCTCAGTCTTCCCTGGGTGTGCTCAGTCTTCCCTGGATGTGGTCAGTCTTCCCTGGGTGTGCTCAGACTTGCCTGGGTGTGCTCAGTCTTCCCTGGATGTGCTCAGTCGTCCCTGGATGTGCTCAGTCTTCCCTGGGTGTGCTCAGTCTTCCCTGGATGTGCTCAGTCTTCCCTGGGTGTGCTCAGTCTTCCCTGGATGTGCTCAGTCTTCCCTGGGTGTGCTCAGTCTTCCCTGGGTGTGCTCAGTTTTCCCTGGATGTGCTCAGTCTTCCATGGATGTGTTCAGTCTTCCCTGGGTGTGCTCAGTCTTCCCTGGGTGTGCTCAGTCTTCCCTGGGTGTGCTCAGTCTTCCCTGGATGTGCTCAGTCTTCCTAGGATGTGCTCAATCTTACCGGGGTGTGCTCAGTCTTCCCTGGATGTGCTCAGTCTTCCCTGGATGTGCTCAGTCTTCCCTGGATGTGCCCAGTCTTCCCTGGGTGTGCTCAGTCTTCCTTGGATGTGCTCAGTCTTCCCTGGGTGTGCTCAGTCTTCCTTGGATGTGCTCAGTCGTCCCTGGATGTGCTCAGTCTTCCCTGGATGTGCTCAGTCTTCCTTGGATGTGCTCCGTCTTACCTGGGTGTGCTCAGTCTTCCCTGGGTGTGCTCAGTCTTCCCTGAATGTGCTCAGTCTTCCCTGGGTGTGCTCAGTCTTCCCTGGATGTGGTCAGTCTTCCCTGGGTGTGCTCAGTCTTCCCTGGATGTGCTCAGTCGTCCCTGGATGTGCTCAGTCTTCCCTGGGTGTGCTCAGTCTTCCCTGGATGTGCTCAGTCTTCCCTGGGTGTGCTCAGTCTTCCCTGGATGTGCTCAGTCTTCCCTGGGTGTACTCAGTCTTCCCTGGGTGTGCTCAGTTTTCCCTGGATGTGCTCAGTCTTCCATGGATGTGTTCAGTCTTCCCTGGGTGTGCTCAGTCTTCCCTGGGTGTGCTCAGTCTTCCCTGGGTGTGCTCAGTCTTCCCTGGATGTGCTCAGTCTTCCTAGGATGTGCTCAGTCTTACCGGGGTGTGCTCAGTCTTCCCTGGATGTGCTCAGTCTTCCCTGGATGTGCTCAGTCTTCCCTGGATGTGCCCAGTCTTCCCTGGGTGTGCTCAGTCTTCCCTGGATGTGCTCAGTCTTCCCTGGGTGTGCTCAGTCTTCCCATGATGTGCTCAGTCTTCCCTGGATGTGCTCAGTCTTCCCTGGTTGTGCTCAGTCTTCCCTGGGTGTGCTCAGTCTTCCTCGGATGTGCTCAGTCTTACCTGGGTGTGCTCAGTCTTCCTTGGATGTGTTCAGTCTTCCCTGGATGTGCTCAGTCTTCCCTGGGTGTGCTCAGTCTTCCCTGGGTGTGCTCAGTCTTCCCTGGGTGTGCTCAGTCTTCCCATGATGTGCTCAGTCGTCCCTGGGTGTGCTCAGTCATCCCTGGATGTGCTTAGTCTTCCCTGGATGTGCTCAGTCTTCCCTGGATGTGCCCAGTCTTCCCTGGGTGTGGTCAGTCTTCCCTGGATGTGCTCAGTCTTCCCTGGGTGTGCTCAGTCTTCCCATGATGTGCTCAGTCTTCCCTGGATGTGCTCAGTCTTCCCTGGTTGTGCTCAGTCTTCCCTGGGTGTGCTCAGTCTTCCTTGGATGTGCTCAGTCTTCCCTGGGTGTGCTCAGTCTTCCCATGATGTGCTCAGTCTTCCCTGGGTGTGCTCAGTCTTCCCTGGATGTGCTCAGTCTTCGTTGGATGTGTTCAGTCTTCCCTGGATGTGCTCAGTCTTCCCTGGGTGTGCTCAGTCTTCCCTGGGTGTGCTCAGTCTTCCCTGGGTGTGCTCAGTCTTCCCATGATGTGCTCAGTCGTCCCAGGGTGTGCTCCGTCATCCCTTGGTGTGCTCAGTCTTCCCTGGGTGTGCTCAGTCTTCCCATGATGTGCTCAGTCGTCCCTGGGTGTGCTCAGTCTTCCCTGGGTGTGGTCAGTCTTCCCATGATGTGCTCAGTCGTCCCTGGGTGTGCTCAGTCATCCCTTGGTGTGCTCAGTCTTTCCTGGGTGTGCTCAGTCTTCCCATGATGTGCTCAGTCGTCCCTAGGTGTGCTCAGTCTTCCCTGGGTGTGGTCAGTCTTCCCTGGATGTGCTCAGTCTTCCCTGGGTGTGCTCAGTCTTCCTTAGATGTGCTCAGTCGTCCCTGGATGTGCCCAGTCTTCCCTGGATGTGCTCAGTCTTCCTTGGATGTGCTCAGTCTTACCTGAGTGTGCTCAGTCTTCCCTGGGTGTGCTCAGTCTTCCCATGATGTGCTCAGTCTTCCCTGGGTGTGCTCAGTCTTCCCTGGATGTGCTCAGTCTTCCTTGGATGTGTTCAGTCTACCCTGGATGTGCTCAGTCTTCCCTGGGTGTGCTCAGTCTTCCTTGGGTGTGCTCAGTCTTCCCTGGGTGTGCTTAGTCTTCCCATGAAGTGCTCAGTCGTCCCTGGGTGTGCTCAGTCTTCCCTTGGTGTGCTCAGTCTTCCCTGGGTGTGCTCAGTTTTCCCATGATGTGCTCAGTCTTCCCTGGATGTGCTCAGTCTTCCCTGGATGTGCTCAGTCTTCCCTGGATGTGCTCAGTCTTCCCTTTTAGTCTTTCTCTACAAAATTCTTAATCTCAAGTTCTTGGGATGAACGCTGTCCTCGTCCTCTGGGCTCGTTCATGTGAATTTTTGTCTTTTCAATAGTCGAGAGACGTAATGTTAACTGTATAATATTAATAGGACGCAACATGGACCAGATGAACCATGAGGAAAGTATTATATGTTTTATTGCTGAAGCTTCTACTTATAAATTCTGGTAACCAATGTTTTATTGTGAATATTTCTGAAAGGATTTTTGGCATGGAGTACAAATTACAATAACATATATGGTATACATAGACGCGATAAAGCACCTAAATTATTGGGATCGTCTCAAAGCTCTCCGAAAGAAAGAAAGACGAGAGAAAGAAGACTAGAAAGGAGACGAGAGAGATACCAAATAATATACACGTGGAAAATACTGGAGGGCCAGGTCCCAAATCTACACAGTAAAATAACAACGTACTGGAGTGAACGATATGGAAGAAAATGCAGAGTAGAACTAGTGAAGAGCAGAGGTGCCATAGGCACAGTCAGAGAACACTGTATAAACATCAGAGGTCCGCGGTTGTTCAACTTCCTCCCAGCGAGTATGAGAAATATTGCCGGAACAACCATGGACATCTTCAAGAGAAAACTGGATAGTTTTCTTCAAGGAGTGCTGGACCAACTGGGCTGTGGTGGATATGTGGGCCTACGGGCCGCTCCATGCAAATATTTGCAAATAATACTCTTCAATCGTAAATTGCTAATCCTCAGTTGACTCTCAGTTGACTCAGCTAGCTCTCAGGTCTACTCCACCTTAGGATATCTACCCCAACACCATGAGCCTGTAACCTGCTAATGCATCACGCATGATGCATGACCTCATGCGTACCAAGCACCCCACCACCCAAGGCTTTGTTAAATTTAAATAATAATGCCGGAATCATTTCCGCTATCAACCGCGTGAGATATACTTAACAAGAATGCAGTTAAATTACTTAATCGTGAGCAGTCCTTAGTAAAAAAAATGTTGGGAATCCTTTCTTTATCAATGTTTTGAGATTATCAGTTCAAGCAATTTTCCAACAGTAATGAAGAAGAGTTCGAGACAAGTGACCTGCCTCCCTTCCCCAAGCTCGGTACAACATTCACGTCCTCAGAGACAGTGGTACAATGCACGAGTCTTGACGTCTCAGTAAGTTCTTCTTTTAACAGTTTTCATGATCCCTGAGGCGTATGTGTCGTCTGGTGGTGTTTACGAACTCCTCTATGGTCGCCGCTGTAATTGTTAACTTGTCTTATTTACCTCCTCAATAAATTTGTTCAGTTTCATCATAATGTTAAGTTCTTCTTTACTAAATATTTTGACAAAGCACATAGAAAATAATATCAATTTGCTTATCATTTACATGATTTTTTTTCAGTTAGGTTCATTCTCTTCCTAAACTTTGTTGATATATGTGATAAACGGAGACTTGTCTCTGCCTTTATGCTGTAGGAACTTCATAATTTATTTTATCTCTTTTAAAAAAAATTACAATTTGATAACTTTTTATTTTAGATTCACTTTACCAATTTTGTATTTCCACGTAAATTTTTTTTACAAGGCTCTAGTCTCTTAGTTATCTTTTTTTTTTTTTTGAGATATATACAAGAGTTGTTACATTCTTGTATTGCCACTAGTACGCGTAGCGTTTCGGGCAGGTCCCTGGAATACGATCCCCGCCGCGAAGAATCGTTTTCTCATCCAAGTACACATTTTACTGTTGCGTTAAACAGAGGCTACAGTTAAGGAATTGTAAAGTAAATCCTCCCCGGCCAGGATACGAACCCATGACATAGCGCTCACGGAACGCCAGGCGAGTGTCTTACCACTACACCACGGAGACTGCTGTTTATCTATCTATGCTGGATCTATTTTATGTCACTGTTATTCGACATGATAAATTTATATCTTGAGGTTATCTTGAGATGATTTCGGGGCATTAGTGTCCCCGCGACCCGGTCCTCGACCAGGCCTCCACCCCCAAGAAGCAGCCCGTGACAGCTGACTAACACCCAGGTACCTATTTTACTGCTAGGTAACAGGGGCATAGGGTGAAAGAAACTCTGCCCATTGTTTCTCGCCGGCGCCCGGGATTGAACCGGGACCACAGGATCACAGTCCAGCGTGCTGTCCGCTCGGCCGACCGGCTCCCGGTCGTTGAAATCATAGTGGTATATTATATATGGTATATATATGGTATATTACGTTCGAAGGCTAACTATAAATATCTATATATGAGCTATAATTTGAATCCTCATCGTTATCCAGCATCACTTCACCCACCGCAAGGTACACGCTCACACAAGCACCGTGTACCCTCCTCAAGGAACTCCTCATTACCTCAAAATAAACTTTACTCAAATCTAAAAATAATCAGTCCAAAAAAAAGCAGTCATTTTTCAGTCGTTTCATTGCCCCTTCCTGTTGCGTTCCGTCTTGAAATCATCAGTCTGGGGCGATCCGCTCTATCTCCATTAACCACTCATCCTCGCTCACATCCTTTGCTCTGGAGACCTTATAAATGGTTATCGAAAGTCTCTTCATGGTCTTCCTAAGACCATTTTCCTTGGAAAAAATCTCTAATTAGATTTTTTTTTTAACAAGGATGAAATCCGATTTATCTTCTTCTAGTTACGACACAGTTCCTAAATTGCTTCTCGTCTTTCGGACGATGAGAGGAAATGTCAGCACTGTGGAGAAATGCCCGACAGACCACTGGAACATTATCTAACATAGTGCACAGTTACAACCAACGCAGACCACTGGAACATTATCTAACACAGTGCACAGTTACAAACCCATTAAGATTTCAACTTAGATTCAACAGCGCAGATGATGCTGTTAAACACATATGGCAAAATCTTACTGAAGCGACCATACGAGTCATAAATACTCACACTCAGCCCAAGTAAAACAGAAACAAGCAACACTTAAGCCCCAGCCAGAGGCTTAGGGCCCGCGCAGGAATATCCCTTGAAAAGAAATGCTTCACGTGTTCCGTCAATTAGTCTAATGTGATGGTGATGGTAGTTGCCATCTCCAGTGTCCCACCCCACCAGACCTGCCTCCATCTCCAGTGTCCCACCCACCAGACCTGCCTCCATCTCCAGTGTCCCACCCACCAGACCTGCCTCCATCTCCAGTGTTCCACCCACCAGACCTGCCTCCATCTCCAGTGTACCACCCACCAGACCTGCCTCCATCTCCAGTGTCCCACCCACCAGACCTGCCTCCATCTCCAGTGTCCCACCCACCAGACCTGCCTCCATCTCCAGTGTTCCACCCACCAGACCTGCCTCCATCTCCAGTGTACCACCCACCAGACCTGCCTCCATCTCCAGTGTCCCACCCACCAGACCTGCCTCCATCTCCAGTGTACCACCCACCAGACCTGCCTCCATCTCCAGTGTCCCACCCACCTGACCTGCCTCCATCTCCAGTGTCCCACCCACCAGACCTGCCTCCATCTCCAGTGTCCCACCCACCAGACCTGCCTCCATCTCCAGTGTCCCACCCACCTGACCTGCCTCCATCTCCAGTGTCCCACCCACCAGACCTGCCTCCATCTCCAGTGTCCCACCCACCTGACCTGCCTCCATCTCCAGTGTCCCACCCACCTGACCTGCCTCCATCTCCAGTGTCCCACCCACCAGACCTGCCTCCATCTCCAGTGTCCCACCCACCAGACCTGCCTCCATCTCCAGTGTTCCACCCACCTGACCTGCCTCCATCTCCAGTGTACCACCCACCTGACCTGCCTCCATCTCCAGTGTTCCACCCACGAGACCTGCCTCCATCTCCAGTGTTCCACCCACCAGACCTGCCTCCATCTCCAGTGTACCACCCACCAGACCTGCCTCCATCTCCAGTGTACCACCCACCAGACCTGCCTCCATCTCCAGTGTACCACCCACCAGACCTGCCTCCATCTCCAGTGTACCACCCACCAGACCTGCCTCCATCTCCAGTGTCCCACCCACCTGACCTGCCTCCATCTCCAGTGTCCCACCCACCAGACCTGCCTCCATCTCCAGTGTCCCACCCACCAGACCTGCTTCCATCTCCAGTGTCCCACCCACCAGAAGCTGGATGTGCTCAGTCTTCCCTGGATGTGCCCAGTCTTCCCTGGGTGTGCTCAGTCTTCCCTGGATGTGTTCAGTCTTCCCTGGGTGTGCTCAGTCTTCCCATGATGTGCTCAGTCTTCCCTGGATGTGCTCAGTCTTCCCTGGTTGTGCTCAGTCTTCCCTGGGTGTGCTCAGTCTTCCTTGGATGTGCTCAGTCGTCCCTGGATGTGCTCAGTCTTCCCTGGATGTGCTCAGTCTTCCTTGGATGTGCTCAGTCTTACCTGGGTGTGCTAAGTCTTCCTTGGATGTGTTCAGTCTTCCCTGGATGTGCTCAGCCTTCATTGGGTGTGCTCAGTCTTCCCTGGGTGTGCTCAGTCTTCCCTGGGTGTGCTCAGTCTTCCCATGATGTGCTCAGTCGTCCCTGGGTGTGCTCAGTCATCCCTGGATGTGCTTAGTCTTCCCTGGATGTGCTCAGTCTTCCCTGGATGTGCCAGGTCTTCCCTGGGTGTGCTCAGTCTTCCCTGGATGTGCTCAGTCTTCCCTGGGTGTGCTCAGTCTTCCCATGATGTGCTCAGTCTTCCCTGGATGTGCTTAGTCTTCCTTGGTTGTGCTCAGTCTTCCCTGTGTGTGCTCAGTCTTCCTTGGATGTGCTCAGTCTTCCCTGGGTGTGCTCAGTCTTCCTTAGATGTGCTCAGTCGTCCCTGGATGTGCTCAGTCTTCCCTGGATGTGCTCAGTCTTCCTTGGATGTGCTCAGTCTTACCTGGGTGTGCTCAGTCTTTCCTGGGTGTGCTCAGTCTTCCCTGAATGTGCTCAGTCTTCCCTGGGTGTGCTCAGTCTTCCCTGGATGTGGTCAGTCTTCCCTGGATATGCTCAGTCTTGCCTGGGTGTGCTCAGTCTTCCCTGGATATGCTCAGTCGTCCCTGGATGTGCTCAGTCTTCCCTTGGGTGTGCTCAGTCTTCCCTGGATGTGCTCAGTCTTCCCTGGGTGTGCTCAGTCTTCCCTGGATGTGCTCAGTCTTCCCTGGGTGTGCTCAGTCTTCCCTGGGTGTGCTCAGTTTTCCCTGGATGTGCTCAGTCTTCCATGGATGTGTTCAGTCTTCCCTGGGTGTGCTCAGTCTTCCCTGGGTGTGCTCAGTCTTCCCTGGGTGTGCTCAGTCTTCCCTGGATGTGCTCAGTCTTCCTAGGATGTGCTCAGTCTTACCGGGGTGTGCTCAGTCTTCCCTGGATGTGCTCAGTCTTCCCTGGATGTGCTCAGTCTTCCCTGGATGTGCCCAGTCTTCCCTGGGTGTGCTCAGTCTTCCCTGGATGTGCTCAGTCTTCCCTGGGTGTGCTCAGTCTTCCCATGATGTGCTCAGTCTTCCCTGGATGTGCTCAGTCTTCCCTGGTTGTGCTCAGTCTTCCCTGGGTGTGCTCAGTCTTCCTTGGATGTGCTCAGTCGTCCCTGGATGTGCTCAGTCATCCCTGGATGTGCTCAGTCTTCCTTGGATGTGCTCAGTCTTACCTGGGTGTGCTCAATCTTCCTTGGATGTGTTCAGTCTTCCCTGGATGTGCTCAATCTTCCCTGGGTGTGCTCAGTCTTCCCTGGGTGTGCTCAGTCTTCCCTGGGTGTGCTCAGTCTTCCCATGATGTGCTCAGTCGTCCCTGGGTGTGCTCAGTCATCCCTGGATGTGCTTAGTCTTCCCTGGATGTGCTCAGTCTTCCCTGGATGTGCCCAGTTTTCCCTGGGTGTGCTCAGTCTTCCCTGGATGTGCTCAGTCTTCCCTGGGTGTGCTCAGTCTTCCCATGATGTGCTCAGTCTTCCCTGGATGTGCTCAGTCTTCCCTGGTTGTGCGCAGTCTTCCCTGGGTGTGCTCAGTCTTCCTTGGATGTGCTCAGTCTTCCCTGGGTGTGCTCAGTCTTCCCATGATGTGCTCAGTCTTCCCTGGGTGTGCTCAGTCTTCCCTGGATGTGCTCAGTCTTCCTTGGATGTGTTCAGTCTTCCCTGGATGTGCTCAGTCTTCCCTGGGTGTGCTCAGTCTTCCCTGGGTGTGCTCAGTCTTCCCATGATGTGCTCAGTCGTCCCTGGGTGTGCTCAGTCATCCCTTGGTGTGCTCAGTCTTCCCTGGGTGTGCTCAGTCTTCCCATGATGTGCTCAGTCGTCCCTGGGTGTGCTCAGTCTTCCCTGGGTGTGGTCAGTCTTCCCATGATATGCTCAGTCGTCCCTGGGTGTGCTCAGTCATCCCTTGGTGTGCTCAGTCTTCCCTGGGTGTGCTCAGTCTTCCCATGATGTGCTCAGTCGTCCCTGGGTGTGCTCAGTCTTCCCTGGGTGTGGTCAGTCTTCCCTGGATGTGCTCAGTCTTCCCTGGGTGTGCTCAGTCTTCCTTGGATGTGCTCAGTCGTCCCTGGATGTGCTCAGTCTTCCCAGGATGTGCTCAGTCTTCCTTGGATGTGCTCAGTCTTACCTGAGTGTGCTCAGTCTTCCCTGGGTGTGCTCAGTCTTCCCATGATGTGCTCAGTCTTCCCTGGGTGTGCTCAGTCGTCCCTGGATGTGCTCAGTCTTCCTTGGATGTGTTGAGTCTACCCTGGATGTGCTCAGTCTTCCCTGGGTGTTCTCAGTCTTCCTTGGGTGTGCTCAGTCTTCCCTGGGTGTGCTTAGTCTTCCCATGAAGTGCTCAGTCGTCCCTGGGTGTGCTCAGTCTTCCCTGGGTGTGCTCAGTCTTCCCTGGGTGTGCTCAGTTTTCCCATGATGTGCTCAGTCTTCCCTGGATGTGCTCAGTCTTCCCTGGATGTGCTCAGTCTTCCCTGGATGTGCTCAGTCTTCCCTGGATGTGCTCAGTCTTCCCTGTGTCGGAAAATCCGACACCATTTAATAATCATACAGATAATAACTGTATTACCAACAAGTTACCCATAGAAAACGTAACTTGTAGTGGAATTACCGTCTATAGAAAACGGGATATCATCACCACATACTATTATAATTCACCAGCTATTCTGCTGGGAATTGTTCTTAAATACATTAGTCTTTGGACTTTACCATCATAAAAACATCTTATATAAATTAACTTAATTATCAATATTAAAGTAGAGTAAATGTGACCCTTCTATCACTTTCTGAAATGTGGACAATGTAAGCCAGGCGTCAGAGTGAGGAGGAGGGCAGCCATTGTTTATTGAGACCAGAGGCTCACACGGGAGCAAATTCGGCTCCTGTTAAATTTACTTGGACGTAGTGTTATGGAACCCAAAGGTGTACCATTGTCAACACGCTGTCTACAAATACAAGTTAAGTGTCTATCCGAAACCCGTTTATCATTCATTTATGGCCATTAATGTCAGGATATAGGGTTAGCCGGTTAGAACGCGAAATCGCCTCATACTAAAGGTAATTAAGCCAGGTCTTTAATGTTCCATGTACTGTATAGTGTTTTCTCTGATATAGCTTGTCATATATAGGATTCTGGCTTCACAGCTAGCGCACTTTTGACAGGTCAAGACGAGGATGCAAGATTATGTGCACCAGTTACTGGGTGATAGAAGCTACCTCAAAGAGGATAATTTGGTGTCTACACTCTAGTTATACCTGGTGGACTAACCTGCTGTACTATAAGAGAAGGAACCTCATCAATGTATGTAGCTATTACTGTAATTTGATTGGCTGCATATGTGTAATATAAACCCCCCCTAATGTGTAGAGGATCGATTTGTGAGATTATGAGATTATTGCAGAAATACAGTCCACTTAACATTATACAAATTGCTATCGAAGTATATAAATTAACGTAAATATAAATCTCACAGGTCGGTTCCCACATTATTTGGTCATCTTCGAACCGGATGACGGATTATTTGATCCTTTGAACCCACATTTGGTCATCTTAGTACCGGATGAACCAGTTAACCAAACCAGTGGATTCATTAAATATACTAGTGCAGTGTTATTTAAACAAAGCCAGTCAAGACAGCGGCGTTGCCTCGTGGGAGCTCAGGAGCCTCCCTCAGCCCAGATCAGCCTTAGTCAGCGGTTTCATGCACACCCACAGAAATTTGGTGGCGTGTTATTTCGTGAAATGACAGCGCTAATATAGAATCCAGCCAAATTAGTGACTGTGTCTTCGCGAGATTGTTCACGGATTTCGTGGTGTTACATTTCGCGAGAGATTATCTACGAATTTTGTGGACTTTATTTCGCGAGGTCACTAATAATATTTAATACTTCTAGATAATATTAGAAGTTTCATAGAGGCTAATTAAGAGGCTATTATCAATAATTGTGTATATTATTTCTCCAAGATAGAGAATTATTTAATATATATTGCACTAGTGATCACAGTATAATATTTACTAATTGCCAACCCACAACAGGGTAGGATATTAACCATTGACTAGTTGAACTATTATCGTTCATCCTAGTCCCATTATTACAATAGTCAGTTGTACTATATTGAACAACCTAACACCATTAATGAATGGTCCAGACCCTATTTTGGGTGTAATTTTTATCAACTCGAGTTGAGTTGTATATATAATAAATTACTTATGATCATTACACCTTTGAGTGATTAATTAGTGTCTCTACCATCCTAGGGTGATATAGAAGAGCTAACCTAAAGGTACTTCCAGTGACACTGGTTTATCACTCAAATCATTAGTGTGTATGATTGTATATATATAATGTGTATTAATTTTAAGTGCTAACCTCTAGTAGAGGTAGGATTATTGCCTAGTGAGTGCAGAATTTAACCCTAGGCTACCATCAGTGCTTGTTCAGTATTATGAGCAGCCCAAATACAAGCCCCACAAGGCTTCACCAACTAGCCAGGATGGATAATGCAGGGAGAATGAAAAGAACCCTTGCAGGTCTTAAAGGCCACTTAACAAGACAGATCAAGAAATGTGAAGATTTGTCACAACAATCTCAAGTTGATTATGCTGACCTGGAAAGCTATTATCAAGCAGCTGCAGGTAAATTTGAGCAAATCAAATGTCAAATAGCAACATATGTGGCTGAACTTGCCAACACCAATTTATCAGAAACAGAAATAGACGACATTATGGTTGATCTTGCGAATTATGAAGATCACACTCAGGCCACGTTACAGCCTTATGTCAAATTAATTGCCCAGAACAAGGCAACAGCAACAACAACAACAGTTGCATCTAATACGAGTCAAGCAGAAGCTCGACTCCCTCCAATTAATTTACCCACTTTCTCAGGAAAAGATGAGGAAGATTGGGATGAATTTTGGAACAAATTCGTTGACCTTGTAGACTCAAAACAATCTTTACCAAAGAGTAGTAAATTCTCTTATTTGCAAGGCCAATTATCAGGTGAGGCTAAAACAGTAGTATCCCATCTGAGATTAACTAATGACGGCTATGATCTGGCAGTAAAACTCCTCAAGGATAATTATGCTGATCCAGAAGTAAGAACATCACATTTAGTTCATGAGCTGTTGCATTTACCCCCACCGGAGGCTTCAGCTGATTCACTCCAAGTCTTCAAGCTGGAGGTAGAATCATTGATCAATGCCCTCAGCCTGACAGCAGATACAAACGGGGCTGAGTGGGTCTTGAAAATAATTGTCCAGGAGAAAATACCTAGGGACATATTGAGACAAATGAGTGCTCATTACAATAAAAGCATCTTATCCATGAATGAAATATCTGAAGGTTTAAAGTCAGTAGTTCATCAATTACGAACACATGACAAATTAAAACCACCAAGTAAACCCTCAGAAACCAATAATAGTAAACCACAGAGTACCAAAGGTACTCCAAATCAATCTAGACAATATAATTCAACACCAAAGTGGAACAGTAGCAGTGTGGGCGTATATGCAGTGGGACCCTCCAAGCCTATAGTTACTGTGTCACCCAAGAACATGACACCAAAGGGTACAGGAAGCTATGGAACATGTTTGTTCTGCAATGAGAAACATTCAATGTACCACTGCTCTAATTTTCCTGATAGTGACGCCCGTGTTGAGCGACTCAAAGATTTGCAACATTGCACGAGGTGCCTCAGGAAACATAACATCAAGGATTGTGATACCCAATTACACCCTTGTAATAGGTGTAACAAAGGTCAGCACCATGCAGCATTGTGCAGAGACACCAAAACAACGTCTCCAAACCCCAAGGTGGAAGATAGCATTCCCACCACAGTACAGTACTGCAAGGTGCAACAAACAAAGAGTGTCCAATCAGCAAAGTCTAAAGGTAATACGACTTTGCCTACTGCCCAAATTACCATCCTGAATAAGAGGGCCAAGGTCCATACCCGTGGGTTGTTTGACCAAGGATCCCAAAGAACATACATCACTAAAAGGTTGGCAGATGAATTACAATTAAGGCCTGTAGCCCAGATGTCATTCAACATCTCAGGGTTTGTAACAGATGCAGGACCTCAAGTCTACCAGGTGGTACAACCATCAGTACGCTTAGGCAGGTACGTCTGTCGAGTACAAGCCATTGTGGTGGACAAAATACCAGTAGACCTACAAGTTCAAGGTCTGCGAGCAACAGCCAAATTCCTGAGAAATAGAGGAATAAAATTGGCAGATAATATTAAGACTGATCACCTCACTGACTTCGGTCTCCTTGTAGGGACAGACTATTGTCATCGATTCATCGGTAGCCCTACTAAATATCAGGGTATAACCATGTTAAACTCTGCAGGAGGTAAATTACTCTCAGGCCCAGTATCAAGCCTGAGGAGACCTATGCCTGCAGATAAACAATACCAATAGAATCTAAATTTGTCAGCTGATTATATTTCTCCAGTAGCATTATACTAAGGAGATTACAGCTGACTATACCAACAGAAGTTGATGTTAGTATCATCATTTAAAGCTGAAGATGAGTTCATGAGGCCTCAGTAGCAAGTCAGTGAACAGTAGCCTAAAACAGCTACAAGTCACTGCGACCAATGTCACTGAACCCACTGCAGTCTCAGAACCATACTTTACTTTAATGATGAGCTATTCAATCTTCTGAATCAATTAACTAAATTAAACCCCAATAAATCTGATGACTGATTTGATACATTTATTATTTAATCAAGATGTATTCCATGGGCCTCAGTGTTTATATATCAGTGACCAGTTACCTGAAGAAACTTCAAGTTATATCTAAAGTCACTGATCTCACTGCAGTCCCTGAATCATACTTGACTGTAGTACTTGATCACATTCAGTCTTCTGGGTTAAATAATATGTAATAAGGCTTGAATATTAGCCTTTCAAGAGTTGACAGGGAAATGAAATCGCATTAGACTTCTAACCCCTACAACTCTAGTACGGGACATCCGTCCTGTACGAACAGACACACAAATGTGTGATTACTAACTACTAACATCAAATTAATCTAATAATTCGAAGGAGGAGTATCGGTGTTCGTCTGTTCTAATTAGGACTTCGACCCGTGAGCAGCCCCCTGGGGAATTATGTCGGAAAATCCGACACCATTTAATAATCATACAGATAATAACTGTATTACCAACAAGTTACCCATAGAAAACGTAACTTGTAGTGGAATTACCGTCTATAGAAAACGGGATATCATCACCACATACTATTATAATTCACCAGCTATTCTGCTGGGAATTGTTCTTAAATACATTAGTCTTTGGACTTTACCATCATAAAAACATCTTATATAAATTAACTTAATTATCAATATTAAAGTAGAGTAAATGTGACCCTTCTATCACTTTCTGAAATGTGGACAATGTAAGCCAGGCGTCAGAGTGAGGAGGAGGGCAGCCATTGTTTATTGAGACCAGAGGCTCACACGGGAGCAAATTCGGCTCCTGTTAAATTTACTTGGACGTAGTGTTATGGAACCCAAAGGTGTACCATTGTCAACACGCTGTCTACAAATACAAGTTAAGTGTCTATCCGAAACCCGTTTATCATTCATTTATGGCCATTAATGTCAGGATATAGGGTTAGCCGGTTAGAACGCGAAATCGCCTCATACTAAAGGTAATTAAGCCAGGTCTTTAATGTTCCATGTACTGTATAGTGTTTTCTCTGATATAGCTTGTCATATATAGGATTCTGGCTTCACAGCTAGCGCACTTTTGACAGGTCAAGACGAGGATGCAAGATTATGTGCACCAGTTACTGGGTGATAGAAGCTACCTCAAAGAGGATAATTTGGTGTCTACACTCTAGTTATACCTGGTGGACTAACCTGCTGTACTATAAGAGAAGGAACCTCATCAATGTATGTAGCTATTACTGTAATTTGATTGGCTGCATATGTGTAATATAAACCCCCCCTAATGTGTAGAGGATCGATTTGTGAGATTATGAGATTATTGCAGAAATACAGTCCACTTAACATTATACAAATTGCTATCGAAGTATATAAATTAACGTAAATATAAATCTCACAGGTCGGTTCCCACACCCTGGATGTGCTCAGTCTTCCCTGGATGTGCTCAGTCTTCCCTGGATGTGCTCAGTCTTCCCTGGGTGTGCTCAGTCTTCCCTGGATGTGTTCTTTCTTCCCTGGGTGTGCTCAGTCTTCCCTGGGTATGCTCAGTCTTCCCTGGATGTGCTCAGTCTTCCCTAGATGTGCTCAGTCTTCAGTGCTTAGTCTCAGTCGTTGTATAGAGAACCTCCTTTATATTCCCTTTGTTTTTATACTTGCAGCCTTTCACTTATTGCACTCATGACATCTCTTACTCCTCGTCTTTCTGGAGACGTTAAATGAACTGTTTTTTTAGTCTTTCTCTACAAAATTCTTAATCTAGAGTTCTTGGGATTAACGCTGTCGTCGTCTTCTGGGCTCGTTCATGTGAATTTTTGTCTTTTCAATAGTCGAGAGACGTAATGTTAACTGTATAATATTAATAGGACGCAACATGGACCAGATGAACCATGAGGAAAGTATTATATGTTTTATTGCTGAAGCTTCTACTTATAAATTCTGGTAACCAATGTTTTATTGTGAATATTTCTGAAAGGATTTTTGGCATGGAGTACAAATTACAACAACATATATGGTATACATAGACGCGATAAAGCACCTAAATTATTGGGATCGTCTCAAAGCTCTCCGAAAGAAAGAAAGACGAGAGAAAGAAGACTAGAAAGGAGACGAGAGAGATACCAAATAATATACACGTGGAAAATACTGGAGGGCCAGGTCCCAAATCTACACAGTAAAATAACAACGTACTGGAGTGAACGATATGGAAGAAAATGCAGAGTAGAACTAGTGAAGAGCAGAGGTGCCATAGGCACAGTCAGAGAACACTGTATAAACATCAGAGGTCCGCGGTTGTTCAACTTCCTCCCAGCGAGTATGAGAAATATTGCCGGAACAACCATGGACATCTTCAAGAGAAAACTAGATAGTTTTCTTCAAGGAGTGCTGGACCAACTGGGCTGTGGTGGATATGTGGGCCTACGGGCCGCTCCATGCAAATATTTGCAAATAATACTCTTCAATCGTAAATTGCTAATCCTCAGTTGACTCTCAGTTGACTCAGCTAGCTCTCAGGTCTACTCCACCTTAGGATATCTACCCCAACACCATGAGCCTGTAACCTGCTAATGCATCACGCATGATGCATGACCTCATGCGTACCAAGCACCCCACCACTCAAGGCTTTGTTAAATTTAAATAATAATGCCGGAATCATTTCCGCTATCAACCGCGTGAGATATACTTAACAAGAATGCAGTTAAATTACTTAATCGTGAGCAGTCCTTAGTAAAAAAAATGTTGGGAATCCTTTCTTTATCAATGTTTTGAGATTATCAGTTCAAGCAATTTTCCAACAGTAACGAAGAAGAGTTCGAGACAAGTGACCTGCCTCCCTTCCCCAAGCTCGGTACAACATTCACGTCCTCAGAGACAGTGGTACAATGCACGAGTCTTGACGTCTCAGTAAGTTCTTCTTTTAATAGTTTTCATGATCTCTGAGGCGTATGTCTCGTCTGGTGGTGTTTACTAACTCCTCTATGGTCGCCGCTGTAATTGTTAACTTGTCTTATTTACCTCCTCAATAAATTTGATTAGTTTCATCATAATGTTAAGTTCTTCTTTATTAAATATTGAGACAAAGCACATAGAAAATAATATCAATTAGCTTACCATTTACATGATTTTTTCAGTTATGTTCATTCTCTTCCTAAACTTTGTTGATATATGTGATAAACGAAGACTTGTCTCTGCCTTTATGCTGTAGGAACTTCATAATATATTTTATCTCTTTAAAAAAAAATTACAATTTGATAATTTTTTACTTTAGATTCACTTTACCAATTTTGTATTTCAACGTAATAATTTTTTACAAGGCTCTAGTCTCTTAGTTATCTATTTTATGTCACTTATATTTGACATGATGAATTTATACGGTATATTACGTTCGAAGGTTAACTATAAATATCTATATATGAGCTATAATTTAAATCCTCATCGTTATCCAGCATCACTTCACCCACCGCAAGGTACACGCTCACACAAGCACCGTGTACCCTCCTCAAGGAACTCCTCATTACCTCAAAATAAACTTTACTCAAATCTGAAAATAATCAGTCTAAAAAAAGCAGTCGTTTTTCAGTCGTTTTATTGCCCCTTCCTGTTGCGTCCCGTCTTGAAATCATCAGTCTGGAGCAAGCCGCTCTATCTCCATTAACCACTCATCCTCGTTCACATCCTTTGCTCTGCAGACCTTATAAATGGTTATCGAAAGTCTCTTCATGGTCTTCATAAGACCATTTACCTGGGAAAAAATCTCTAATTAGATTTTTTTAACAAGGACGAAATCCGATTTATCTTCTTCTAGTTACGACACAGTTCTTAAATTGCTTCTCGTCTTCCGGACGATGAGAGGAAATGTCAGCACTGTGGAGAAATGCCCGACAGACCACTGGAACATTATCTAACACAGTGATCAGTTACAACCACAGCAGACCACTGGAACATTATCTAACACAGTGCACAGTTACAAACCCATTAAGATTTCAACTTAGATTCAACAGCGCAGATGATGCTAATAAACACATATGGCAAAATCTTACTGAAGCGACCATACGAGTCATAAATACTCACACTCAGCCCAAGTAAAACAGAACCAAGCAACACTTAAGTGCCAGCCAGAGGCTTAGGGCCCGCGCAGGAATATCCCTTGAAAAGAAATGCTTCAGGTGATCCGTCAATTAGTCTAATGTGATAGTGATGGTAGTTGCCATATCCAGTGTCCCACCCACCAGACCTGCCTCCATCTCCAGTGTCCCACCCACCAGACCTGCCTCCATCTCCAGTGTACCACCCACCAGACCTGCCTCCATCTCCAGTGTACCACCCACCAGCCTGCCTCCATCTCCAGTGTACCACCCACCTGACCTGCCTCCATCTCCAGTGTACCACCCACCAGACCTGCCTCCATCTCCAGTGTACCACCCACCTGACCTGCCTCCATCTCCAGTGTACCACCCACCAGACCTGCCTCCATCTCCAGTGTCCCACCCACCTGACCTGCCTCCATCTCCAGTGTACCACCCACCTGACCTGCCTCCATCTCCAGTGTACCACCCACCTGACCTGCCTCCATCTCCAGTGTCCCACCCACCAGACCTGCCTCCATCTCCAGTGTACCACCCACCAGACCTGCCTCCATCTCCAGTGTACCACCCACCTGACCTGCCTCCATCTCCAGTGTACCACCCACCAGACCTGCCTCCATCTCCAGTGTACCACCCACCAGACCTGCCTCCATCTCCAGTGTACCACCCACCAGACCTGCCTGCATCTCCAGTGTACCACCCACCAGACCTGCCTCCATCTCCAGTGTACCACCCACCTGACCTGCCTCCATCTCCAGTGTTCCACCCACCTGACCTGCCTCCATCTCCAGTGTACCACCCACCTGACCTGCCTCAATCTCCAGTGTCCCACCCACCTGACCTGCCTCCATCTCCAGTGTCCCACCCACCTGACCTGCCTCCATCTCCAGTGTCCCACCCACCTGACCTGCCTCCATCTCCAGTGTACCACCCACCAGACCTGCCTCCATCTCCAGTGTCCCACCCACCAGACCTGCCTCCATCTCCAGTGTCCCACCCACCAGACCTGCCTCCATCTCCTGTGTCCCACCCACCAGACCTGCCTCCATCTCCAGTGTACCACCCACCAGACCTGCCTCCATCTCCAGTGTACCACCCACCTGACCTGCCTCCATCTCCAGTGTCCCACCCACCTGACCTGCCTCCATCTCCAGTGTACCACCCACCAGACCTGCCTCCATCTCCAGTGTCCCACCCACCAGACCTGCCTCCATCTCCAGTGTCCCACCCACCAGACCTGCCTCCATCTCCAGTGTCCCACCCACCTGACCTGCCTCCACCTCCAGTGTCCCACCCACCTGACCTGCCTCCATCTCCAGTGTACCACCCACCAGACCTGCCTCCATCTCCAGTGTCCCACCCACCAGACCTGCCTCCATCTCCAGTGTCCCACCCACCAGACCTGCCTCCATCTCCAGTGTCCCACCCACCAGACCTGCCTCCATCTCCAGTGTACCACCCACCAGACCTGCCTCCATCTCCAGTGTACCACCCACCAGCCTGCCTCCATCTCCAGTGTACCACCCACCTGACCTGCCTCCATCTCCAGTGTACCACCCACCAGACCTGCCTCCATCTCCAGTGTACCACCCACCTGACCTGCCTCCATCTCCAGTGTACCACCCACCAGACCTGCCTCCATCTCCAGTGTCCCACCCACCTGACCTGCCTCCATCTCCAGTGTACCACCCACCTGACCTGCCTCCATCTCCAGTGTACCACCCACTTGACCTGCCTCCATCTCCAGTGTCCCACCCACCAGACCTGCCTCCATCTCCAGTGTACCACCCACCAGACCTGCCTCCATCTCCAGTGTACCACCCACCTGACCTGCCTCTATCTCCAGTGTACCACCCACCAGACCTGCCTCCATCTCCAGTGTACCACCCACCAGACCTGCCTCCATCTCCAGTGTACCACCCACCAGACCTGCCTCCATCTCCAGTGTACCACCCACCAGACCTGCCTCCATCTCCAGTGTACCACCCACCTGACCTGCCTCCATCTCCAGTGTTCCACCCACCTGACCTGCCTCCATCTCCAGTGTACCACCCACCTGACCTGCCTCCATCTCCAGTGTCCCACCCACCTGACCTGCCTCCATCTCCAGTGTCCCACCCACCTGACCTGCCTCCATGTCCAGTGTCCCACCCACCTAACCTGCCTCCATCTCCAGTGTACCACCCACCAGACCTGCCTCCATCTCCAGTGTCCCACCCACCAGACCTGCCTCCATCTCCAGTGTCCCACCCACCAGACCTGCCTCCATCTCCAGTGTCCCACCCACCAGACCTGCCTCCATCTCCAGTGTACCACCCACCAGACCTGCCTCCATCTCCAGTGTACCACCCACCAGCCTGCCTCCATCTCCAGTGTACCACCCACCTGACCTGCCTCCATCTCCAGTGTACCACCCACCAGACCTGCCTCCATCTCCAGTGTACCACCCACCTGACCTGCCTCCATCTCCAGTGTACCACTCACCAGACCTGCCTCCATCTCCAGTGTCCCACCCACCTGACCTGCCTCCATCTCCAGTGTACCACCCACCTGACCTTCCTCCATCTCCAGTGTACCACCCACCTGACCTGCCTCCATCTCCAGTGTCCCACCCACCAGACCTGCCTCCATCTCCAGTGTACCACCCACCAGACCTGCCTCCATCTCCAGTGTACCACCCACCTGACCTGCCTCCATCTCCAGTGTACCACCCACCAGACCTGCCTCCATCTCCAGTGTACCACCCACCAGACCTGCCTCCATCTCCAGTGTACCACCCACCAGACCTGCCTCCATCTCCAGTGTACCACCCAACAGACCTGCCTCCATCTCCAGTGTACCACCCACCTGACCTGCCTCCATCTCCAGTGTACCACCCACCTGACCTGCCTCCATCTCCAGTGTCCCACCCACCTGACCTGCCTCCATCTCCAGTGTCCCATCCACCTGACCTGCCTCCATCTCCAGTGTACCACCCACCAGACCTGCCTCCATCTCCAGTGTCCCACCCACCTGACCTGCCTCCATCTCCAGTGTCCCACCCACCAGACCTGCCTCCATCTCCAGTGTCCCACCCACCAGACCTGCCTCCATCTCCAGTGTCCCACCCACCAGACCTGCCTCCATCTCCAGTGGGCCAGACCTGCCTCCATCTCCAGTGTCCCACCCACCTGACCTGCCTCCATCTCCAGTGTCCCACCCACCAGACTTGCCTCCATCTCCAGTGTCCCACCCACCTGACCTGCCTCCATCTCCAGTGTCCCACCCACCGGACCTGCCTCCATCTCCAGTGTCCCACCCACCTGACCTGCCTCCATCTCCAGTGTCCCACCCACCTGACCTGCCTCCATCTACAGTGTACCACCCACCAGACCTGCCTCCATCTCCAGTGTCCCACCCACCAGACCAGCCTCCATCTCCAGTGTCCCACCCACCAGACCTGCCTCCATCTCCAGTGTCCCACCCACCAGACCTGCCTCCATCTCCAGTGTACCACCCACCAGACCTGCCTCCATCTCCAGTGTACCACCCACCAGACCTGCCTCCATCTCCAGTGTACCACCCACCTGACCTGCCTCCATCTCCAGTGTACCACCCACCAGACCTGCCTCCATCTCCAGTGTACCACCCACCTGACCTGCCTCCATCTCCAGTGTACCACTCACCAGACCTGCCTCCATCTCCAGTGTCCCACCCACCTGACCTGCCTCCATCTCCAGTGTACCACCCACCTGACCTGCCTCCATCTCCAGTGTACCACCCACCTGACCTGCCTCCATCTCCAGTGTCCCACCCACCAGACCTGCCTCCATCTCCAGTGTACCACCCACCAGACCTGCCTCCATCTCCAGTGTACCACCCACCTGACCTGCCTCCATCTCCAGTGTACCCCCCACCAGACCTGCCTCCATCTCCAGTGTACCACCCACCTGACCTGCCTCCATCTCCAGTGTCCCACCCACCAGACCTGCCTCCATCTCCAGTGTCGCACCCACCAGACCTGCCTCCATCTCCAGTGTACCACCCACCAGACCTGCCTCCATCTCCAGTGTACCCCCCACCAGACCTGCCTCCATCTCCAGTGTACCACCCACCTGACCTGCCTCCATCTCCAGTGTCCCACCCACCAGACCTGCCTCCATCTCCAGTGTCGCACCCACCAGACCTGCCTCCATCTCCAGTGTACCACCCACCAGACCTGCCTCCATCTCCAGTGTACCACCCACCAGACCTGCCTCCATCTCCAGTGTACCACCCACCTGACCTGCCTCCATCTCCAGTGTACCACTCACCAGACCTGCCTCCATCTCCAGTGTCCCACCCACCTGACCTGCCTCCATCACCAGTGTACCACCCACCTGACCTGCCTCCATCTCCAGTGTACCACCCACCTGACCTGCCTCCATCTCCAGTGTCCCACCCACCAGACCTGCCTCCATCTCCAGTGTACCACCCACCAGACCTGCCTCCATCTCCAGTGTACCACCCACCTGACCTGCCTCCATCTCCAGTGTACCACCCACCAGACCTGCCTCCATCTCCAGTGTACCACCCACCTGACCTGCCTCCATCTCCAGTGTCCCACCCACCTGACCTGCCTCCATCTCCAGTGTCCCACCCACCAGACCTGCCTCCATCTCCAGTGTCCCACCCACCAGACCTGCCTCCATCTCCAGTGTCCCACCCACCAGACCTGCCTCCATCTCCAGTGTCCCACCCACCTGACCTGCCTCCATCTCCAGTGTCTCACCCACCTGACCTGCCTCCATCTCCAGTGTCCCACCCACCAGACCTGCCTCCATCTCCAGTGTCCCACCCACCAGACCTGCCTCCATCTCCAGTGTCCCACCCACCTGACCTGCCTCCATCTCCAGTGTCCCACCCACCTGACCTGCCTCCATCTCCAGTGTACCACCCACCAGACCTGCCTCCATCTGCAGTGTTCCACCCACCTGACCTGCCTCCATCTCCAGTGTCCCACCCACCAGACCTGCCTCCATCTCCAGTGTCCCACCCACCTGACCTGCCTCCATCACCAGTGTACCACCCACCTGACCTGCCTCCATCTCCAGTGTACCACCCACCTGACCTGCCTCCATCTCCAGTGTCCCACCCACCAGACCTGCCTCCATCTCCAGTGTACCACCCACCAGACCTGCCTCATCTCCAGTGTACCACCCACCTGACCTGCCTCCATCTCCAGTGTACCACCCACCAGACCTGCCTCCATCTCCAGTGTACCACCCACCTGACCTGCCTCCATCTCCAGTGTCCCACCCACCTGACCTGCCTCCATCTCCAGTGTCCCACCCACCAGACCTGCCTCCATCTCCAGTGTCCCACCCACCAGACCTGCCTCCATCTCCAGTGTCCCACCCACCTGACCTGCCTCCATCTCCATTGTCCCACCCACCTGACCTGCCTCCATCTCCAGTGTACCACCCACCAGACCTGCCTCCATCTGCAGTGTCCCACCCACCTGACCTGCCTCCATCTCCAGTGTCCCACCCACCAGACCTGCCTCCATCTCCAGTGTCCCACCCACCAGACCTGCCTCCATCTCCAGTGTCCCACCCACCAGACCTGCCTCCATCTCCAGTGGGCCAGACCTGCCTCCATCTCCAGTGTCCCACCCACCTGACCTGCCTCCATCTCCAGTGTCCCACCCACCAGACTTGCCTCCATCTCCAGTGTCCCACCCACCTGACCTGCCTCCATCTCCAGTGTCCCACCCACCTGACCTGCCTCCATCTCCAGTGTCCCACCCACCTGACCTGCCTCCATCTCCAGTGTCCCACCCACCTGACCTGCCACCATCTCCAGTGTACCACCCACCAGACCTGCCTCCATCTCCAGTGTCCCACCCACCAGACCTGCCTCCATCTCCAGTGTCCCACCCACCAGACCTGCCTCCATCTTCAGTGTCCCACCCACCAGACCTGCCTCCATCTCCAGTGTACCACCCACCAGACCTGCCTCCATCTCCAGTGTACCACCCACCAGCCTGCCTCCATCTCCAGTGTACCACCCACCTGACCTGCCTCCATCTCCAGTGTACCACCCACCAGACCTGCCTCCATCTCCGGTGTACCACCCACCTGACCTGCCTCCATCTCCAGTGTACCACCCACCAGACCTGCCTCCATCTCCAGTGTCCCACCCACCTGACCTGCCTCCATCTCCAGTGTACCACCCACCTGACCTGCCTCCATCTCCAGTGTCCCACCCACCAGACCTGCCTCCATCTCCAGTGTACCACCCACCAGACCTGCCTCCATCTCCAGTGTACCACCCACCTGACCTGCCTCCATCTCCAGTGTACCACCCACCAGACCTGCCTCCATCTCCAGTGTACCACCCACCAGACCTGCCTCCATCTCCAGTGTACCACCCACCAGACCTGCCTCCATCTCCAGTGTACCACCCACCAGACCTGCCTCCATCTCCAGTGTACCACCCACCTGACCTGCCTCCATCTCCAGTGTTCCACCCACCTGACCTGCCTCCATCTCCAGTGTACCACCCACCTGACCTGCCTCCATCTCCAGTGTCCCACCCACCTGACCTGCCTCCATCTCCAGTGTCCCACCCACCTGACCTGCCTCCATCTCCAGTGTCCCACCCACCTGACCTGCCTCCATCTCCAGTGTACCACCCACCAGACCTGCCTCCATCTCCAGTGTCCCACCCACCAGACCTTCCTCCATCTCCAGTGTCCCACCCACCAGACCTGCCTCCATCTCCAGTGTCCCACCCACCAGACCTGCCTCCATCTCCAGTGTACCACCCACCAGACCTGCCTCCATCTCCAGTGTACCACCCACCAGCCTGCCTCCATCTCCAGTGTACCTCCCACCTGACCTGCCTCCATCTCCAGTGTACCACCCACCAGACCTGCCTCCATCTCCAGTGTACCACCCACCTGACCTGCCTCCATCTCCAGTGTCCCACCCACCAGACTTGCCTCCATCTCCAGTGTACCACCCACCAGACCTGCCTCCATCTCCAGTGTCCCACCCACCAGACCTGCCTCCATCTCCAGTGTACCACCCACCAGACCTGCCTCCATCTCCAGTGTCCCACCCACCTGACCTGCCTCCATCTCCAGTGTCCCACCCACCTGACCTGCCTCCATCTCCAGTGTACAAGAACAAGATAACAACTAAACCAGCAAAAATGAGACACGCGTTTCATAACGGGGTCTAATACTTACTGTAACACGCACAGGTTACTCACACCCGTCACACTTCATCCACACACCTCGCCCACACATCTGCCACACCTCTCCCTCCATCATTCACACACCTGCCACACCACACCTACCACACATTGAGTGACATACAATCTCCCTCCTCCCCACCCCACCCACCCTCTCTCTCTTGCCCTCTCTGTTTCTGTCTCTCTCTCTCTCTCTCTCTCTCTCTCTCTCTCTCTCTCTCTCTCTCTCTCTCTCTCTCTCTCTCTCTCTCTCTCTCTCTCTCTCTCTCTCTCTCTCTCTCTCTCTCTCTCTCTCTCTCTCTCTCTCTCTCTCTCTCTCTCTCTCTCTCTCTCTCTCTCTCTCTCTCTCTCTCTCTCCTCTCTCTCTCTCTCTCTCTCTCTCTCTCTCTCTCTCTCTCTCTCTCTCTCTCTCTCTCTCTCTCTCTCTCTCTCTCTCTCTCTCTCTCTCTCTCTCTCTCTCTCTCTCTCTCTCTCTCTCTCTCTCTCTCTCTCTCTCTCTCTCTCTCTCTCTCTCTCTCTCTCTCTCTCTCTCTCTCTCTCTCTCTCTCTCTCTCTCTCTCTCTCTCTCTCTCTCTCTCTCTCTCTCTCTCTCTCTCTCTCTCTCTCTCTCTCTCTCTCTCTCTCTCTCTCTCTCTCTCTCTCTCTCTCTCTCTCTCTCTCTCTCTCTCTCTCTCTCTCTCTCTCTCTCTCTCTCTCTCTCTCTCTCTCTCTCTCTCTCTCTCTCTCTCTCTCTCTCTCTCTCTCTCTCTCTCTCTCTCTCTCTCTCTCTCTCTCTCTCTCTCTCTCTCTCTCTCTCTCTCTCTCTCTCTCTCTCTCTCTCTCTCTCTCTCTCTCTCTCTCTCTCTCTCTCTCTCTCTCTCTCTCTCTCTCTCTCTCTCTCTCTCTCTCTCTCTCTCTCTCTCTCTCTCTCTCTCTCTCTCTCTCTCTCTCTCTCTCTCTCTCTCTCTCTCTCTCTCTCTCTCTCTCTCTCTCTCTCTCTCTCTCTCTCTCTCTCTCTCTCTCTCTCTCTCTCTCTCTCTCTCTCTCTCTCTCTCTCTCTCTCTCTCTCTCTCTCTCTCTCTCTCTCTCTCTCTCTCTCTCTCTCTCTCTCTCTCTCTCTCTCTCTCTCTCTCTCTCTCTCTCTCTCTCTCTCTCTCTCTCTCTCTCTCTCTCTCTCTCTCTCTCTCTCTCTCTCTCTTGCTCAACACTCTCTCTCTGTCTTGCTCACACTCGATCTTTCTCCCTCACTTTCCCCTTTGTCTGAAAGGGACAAAGATGGCAGGAGGACGTACCAGGGATACAGGGAAAAGTCAAAGTGACTAAACGAAGGAAATTTCAGCCCAAGTTTAGAAGAAATTCAGGAAGGAGATGCATTAAATGTAGAATACAATTAACAACCTGCAAAGTGAGCTGACAGCAACAAAAGAGGAGATCAAATCCCTCACAGAAAAATAATGAGACTGAGCATCAGATAATCATCCAAAGGGAAGATGGAAATGACGCATTGGAAGGAAATGCCTCTGTACCTGAAACATTTGAGGAAATACCAAAAAGAGTACAGAAACAATGGACACAGTGAGGGAGGTAGCCATGCGAGCAGCTACCTCACAGGAAGCAGCAAGGTGCACCAGTCAGCTGATGGAAAGAAAAAGATCAGTGGTAGCTGTAGGCATCAAAGAACAGGAAGGCTCCAAAAGGCAAGAATGGAATAGCAAGAGGCAGTAAAGGGGTTAAAGATGAAAGGGGCTGAACAAAACATTGAGAAGGTTTTCAGGTTAGGAAGAACCTGAAAACTTGTTTCCCAGTTCAAGAACTGGGAAACAAAGGGCTGGCGTACTGAAAGGAAAATTATGAGACAGAGATGAGACAATTCCTAAGGGATTTACCATGGGACACAGAACTCAGAACTAAGTCCGTACAAGACATGATGGACTATGTCACCCAATAGTGTAAGGAGGCAGTGAACAGGTTTATCTCGGTCCGGCAGAAAAAAAAGAGAAGCAAAAGAAGAATCCTTGGTTTAATAAGGCACGTATGAAAGCAAAGGAACTGAACAAAAGGGCGTGGAGGAGCTTAAGAAATGTTAGTGTGAGAAGAGAAGCTGAGACAAAGTATGAAAATGATATAACTAATAAAGCCAAGACCGAACCAAAACTACTACACAGTAACACCAGGAGGAATACAACAGTGCAGGAAAAAGTGATAAAACTTAGAACGGGTGAGGACAGGTACACAGAGAATGACAAAGAGGTGCGTGAGGAACTCAACAAGAGGGTTCCAGAAGGTCTTCACAATAGAACAAAGTGAAGTCACTGCGCTAAGAGAGGTGGCAGTAAACCAGGCGGCCTTGGAAGGGGTTGAAATTACAAAAGATGAGGTCAAGAGGCATCTGTTGGATCTGGATGTGAGAAAGGCTGTTAGCCTGGACGGAATCTCGCCATGGGTATTGAAAGAGTGTGCAGGAGCGCTTTGATGCCACTCTCCATAGTGTATAGTAGGTCACTGGAAACGGGAGATCAAATTTAAAAAATTTGATCAAAAACTAAATTCTTACTTTTAAATTCTATTAAGCCTTACAGGCTTAATATAATTCTACGATCAGGTGACAAAGATTAAGCAAGAAAGAGAAGGATGGGCGGACTGCATTTTTTTGGATTGTCGGAAAGCCTTTGACACAGTACCCCATAAAAGGCTGATGCATAAGCTGGAGAAACAGGGAGGAGTAACTGGTAGGGCGTTCCAGTGGAAAAGGGAGTACCTAAGCAATAGGAAGCAGAGAGTTACAGTGAGGGGTGAGACCTCAGATTGGCGTGAAATCACCAGTGGAATCCCACAGGGCTCTGTACTCAGACCTATCCTGTTTCTGATATACGGAAATGATCTCCCAGAGGGTATAGACTCATTCCCCTCAATGTTTGCTGACGACGCCAAAATTATGAGAAGGATTAAGACAGAGGAGGACAGCTTGAGGCGTCAAGAAGACATGGACAAGCTGCAAGAATGGTCGAACAAATGGTTGTTCGAGTTTAGCCCAAGCAAATGTAATGTAATGAAGATAGGCGTAGGGAACAGTAGACCAGATACAAGGTTCATTTGGGAGATGAAATACTTCAATAGTCAGAGAGAGAGAAAAACCTGGGGATTGATATCATGCCAGACCTGTCCCCTGAAGCCCATATCAAGAGGATAATATCAGAGGCATATGCCAGGTTGGCTAACATAAGAACGCCCTTTAGAAAGTTGTGTAAGGAATCTTTCAGAACTTTGTATATCACATATGTCAGACCAATCCTGGCGTATGCGGCTCCAGCATGGAGTCCATATCTAGTCAAGCATAAGGCTAAACTGGAAGAAGTTCAAAGGTTTGCCACCAGACTAGTACCCAAACTGAAGGGTATGAGCTACGAGGAGAGACTACAGGAATTAAACCTCACGTCACTGGGAGACATAAGAGTTAGACGGGACATGATCACCACATACAATATTCTTAGAGGAATTGATAGGGTAGATAAAGACAGACTATTTACCAGACGGGGCACACGCACTAGGGGACACTGATGGAAATTGAGTGCCCAAATGAGTTATAGAGACATTAGAAAGATTTCTGTCAGTGTCATAGTAGTAGACAAATGGAATGCATTAGGAAGTGATGTGACTCCATACACAGCTTCAAGTGTACATATGATAGAGCCCAGTAGGCTCAGGAACCTGTACATTAGTTGATTGACAGTTGAGAGGCGGGACCAAAGAGACAGAGCTCAACCCCCGCCAGCACAACTAGGTAAGTACAACTAGGAAAGTACACCTCTCCATCCATCCACCATCCACACACCTGCCACACTTCTCCATCCATTATTCCCACAACTTCACTATTCTCTTCCTCAATCCCTAAAAACCATTATTCCTCTGACATAAAACTTAATTATGACTTAAAAAGCAAATTTTCTGTGTTGTGTTAACGCTTTGATGAGTTGGTGCGGGCTGGGTACTATTGTCTCAGGTAATTAGTCTCTTAATCTCTCCCTTCTCCTCTCTCACTCTTACTCTCGCTCTCTCTCTCTCTCTCTGTCTCTCTCTCTCTCTCTCTCTCTCTCTCTCTCTCTCTCTCTCTCTCTCTCTCTCTCTCTCTCTCTCTCTCTCTCTCTCTCTCTATCTCTCTCTCTCTCTCTCTCTCTCTCTCTCTCTCTCTCTCTCTCTCTCTCTCTCTCTCTCTCTCTCTCTTCCTCTCTCTCTCTCTCTCTCTCTCTCTCTCTCTCTCTCTCTCTCTCTCTCTCTCTCTCTCTCTCTCTCTCTCTCTCTCTCTCTCTCTCTCTCTCTCTCTCTCTCTCTCTCTCTCTCTCACACACCTTCTATCTCTTACCCTCTTTCCATTTCACTCTCACTCTCTCTCACTCAATCAATTTCTCTTTCATGGATGACCCAATCCAGGGGACTCCAGCATCTGCCAGTATCTCCTTCATCTTCCATCTCCTGGAACATGTGGTCTCTATTGATCTAGTGACCTCTGAAGTCCCATTACCCATTCTCAACCTGGCTTGTTCCTTCTGTTCTGAAGACGACCAAGTGTTCTGTATATCCCGCTGACTCCTCCGGCCTCTACATATTTTAAAAGCTGGTTCGTCTGATTCTTCACCGTTGGATGGAAAGGCTTCCAGCCCCGGCAGATTGACTTGGCAAGGGAAGTGCAGCAGAGTCACGTCAAACCTCAGCAACCTTGATTCAACAAACACTTGGGTTTGTTGGTTGGGACTACGGAAGGGGTTCAGAGCCTCGTCCAGTCCTTCACATTCACTAACAAAGTGGTGATGATTTCAAACTGGGTGGTGTTTTATTTTCTCTTTGATGATTAGTCGTTTTCACTGTAACTTTCGATGAGCGAGAGTGAATCTCTCGTGTTCGAAGGCCGGAGAACATAATAACAATCACGTTAATTGTATCACCGCAATATCTCGTGTATAACTTTACAGGGTTTCTTTAGGATTAAAGAATATGGTTTCTTTCTTCCTTATGTATACCGGCCAAATATTCTGGTTTCTCTTCGGAACCAAGAGGGGTTGTTATGTCAATTGTCTCTTTCTTTTCTATTAGTGATCCTCAGGATTTTAATATAAATAATTTAAATTCCGTGAATCTCACACACATCTTGCCGTTGACGTTTGGGCATCTTCGCCGGTTGATCATGATTTAATTAATATATTGATATTCATTTGTTCCTGGTTTGTGCTTGGATGGAGTTGACTGTTTACACATGAGGGACACTGAGGACATAACGTCCCTAAAGTGTTTAGAGGGTAGTATACTTTTGTTCATGTGAGTTAAGATATGTTATCTCCAGCATGTTGGAGTGTAGGGGCCGCTAGAGCACTGAAAGCAAACAGAAGAACGATCATGAACGTTCCGTAGGTCCTGTGCTCGGTCAATGTTATTATTCGCTGTGTGATTACTCATTGTTCTGATGAAGGTTATTACAATATAAAAACTAAAATAACATTTCTAAAGTAACTAAAAACTAAACTAAAAACTAAAGTAACATTTCTGGCGACCAGGATCAGCCAGAGGAGACTTTCTGGGGACTCACGGGACACTAAAGCTGCGGTTATCCCTTCGTATTCACAGCTCCCAAGTCTGCTGAAAAGTTTCATAATAAAAAGCTTAATAATCCGCACAACGAGACCTGAGCTTTCATTCGCATCAAAGCAGCATAAACAACACCGAAGTCTACACAATAATATGCCCATCATATATCGACATATACAGTTTAACATATATTTATTATAAATATATATATAACCCAAATCTATAGATAATGGAGGAAGAAATGAAATGACTTCAGTATTCCTTACGCTTCTTGGAGAACAAGAACATATTCACACGAGTGAACAGCAAAGTGAACAAGATTAAGGCCTCGGACCTTATATCATGTTATAACACTGAACACAGCTCGAACTCAAGTTATGATATATTTGACCTAATTACTGCAATTCACGAATGTCCTTTTGAAACAAAAATCGACAAAGAGTTTTATAGCGACTGTCTATCAGAATTTTCTACGTAATCCCGAGTTAATTAATATTATGTGGATTCATTACCTGTGTTCGACAAATTGTCTGTAAAGTTGGTTGCTGGTCCGGGTGTTTTACGTGAGTATTCGACCATCGATAACAAGGAAAAACATAACTCCATCAGCGATAATTTATTCCTAGGCTAACTGGCATCTGATACACGATAACTCAACCAGTAGACCCACATGATATCAAGTTAACTCAACAGGTAGACCCACATGATATCAAGTTAACTCAACAGGTAACGCACATGATATCTAGTTAACTCAAAAGGTAAACGCACATGATATCAAGGTAACTCAACAGAAAGACACACACAAGATATCAAGATATCTCAACAGGTAGACACACACACATGATATCAAGTTGACTCAATAGGTAGACGCACATGATATCAAGTTAACTCAACAGGTAGACGCACATGTTATCAAGTTACCTCAACAGGTAGACTCACATGATTTCATGTTAACTCCACAGGTAGACTCACATGCTATCACGTTAACTCAACATGTAGACACACATGATATCAAGTTACAGCAGGTAGACCCACATGATATCAAGTTAACTCAACAGGTAGACTCATGATATCAAGGTAACTCAACAGGTAGGTACACATGATATCAAGTTAACTCTACAGGTAGACGCACATGATATTAAGTTAACTCAACAGGTAGACTCACGTGATATCAAGTAAACTCAACAGGTAGACTCACATAATATCAAGTTAACTCAACAGGAAGACGCACATGATATCAAGTTAACTCAATAGATAGGCACACACATGACATCAAGATAACTCAACAGGTAGACCCACATGATATCAAGTTAACTCAACAGGTAGACCCACATGATATCAAGTTAACTCAACAGGTAGACTCACATAATATCAAGTTAACTCAACAGGAAGACGCACATGATATCAAGTTAACTCAATAGATAGGCACACACATGACATCAAGATAACTCAACAGGTAGACACACACAAGATATGAAGATAACTAAACAAGTAGTCACACACAAGATATCACGTTAACTCAACACGTAGACACACACATGATATCAAGTTAACTCAACAGGTAGACACACACACGATATCAAGTTAACTCAACAAATAGACACACATGATATCAAGATAACTCAACAGGTAGACAAACACATGATATCAAGATAACTCAACAGGTAGACCCACACATGATATCAAGTCAAGCGACCACATGAAGGCTCGGCCACACACCTGGCTCCTGGTCTAGCCTGTACTTTACACGGCATAAATTTAACATTAACATTGTATACATTCTTAACGGGTACTAATAACATGATCTCACTTAACACGTATCAACTCTCACCTCAAAATTGTATTAGGCTCATCAGCATAATTCCTAATGAACACTAATCATTGTGTAAAGAAAATGAGAGAGAGAGAGAGAGAGAGAGAGAGAGAGAGAGAGAGAGAGAGAGAGAGAGAGAGAGAGAGAGAGAAAGAGAGAGAGAGAGAGAGAGAGAGAGAGAGAGAGAGAGAGAGAGAGAGAGAGAGAGAGAGAGAGAGAGAGAGAGAGAGAGAGAGAGAGAGAGAGAGAGAGAGAGAGAGAGAGAGAGATAAGCTACTATCACACTCAGAGATACCATTGCAAGAAGAGAGAGAGAGAGAGAGAGACAGAGAGAGAGAGAGAGAGAGAGAGAGAGAGAGAGAGAGAGAGAGAGAGAGAGAGAGAGAGAGAGAGAGAGAGAGAGAGAGAGAGAGGGAGAGAGATAAGCTACTATCACACTCAGAGATACCATTGCAAGACTATCATTCAGATTCAGACTCCTCTTGAAAAATAAATATATAGACAGGTTTGGTTCCCCAGGAGAATGTTTCATAACTCCTGCGTTATAAGAAGTTCCTAATTTTCAAGACCCAGACTGAATATTACATCTCCATTTTCGAGGAATTTCGAAGAAAAGTTTAATCCAACATTTTTGGGCTCTCAAATTAAATTGTGAAGAAGGAAAGCTGGGTAACAGGAGGAGAGATTGGGAGCCCGAGTAGGATTGGGAGATTGGGAGATGAACAAAAGGTTTTCAGCGGTAAACTGTGTATATTGTACTAGATGGTAAACTTTTTATTGTACTAGATGGTAAACTCTGTATATTGTATTAGATGGTGAACTTTATATTGTACAAGATGGTAAACTCTGTATATTGTATTAGATGTTAAACTTTATATTGTACAAGATGGTAAACTCTGTATATTGTATTAGATGGTAAACTCTGTATATTGAACTAGATGGTAAACTCTGTATATTGAACTAGATGGTAAACTCTGTATATTGAACTAGATGGTAAACGCTGTATATTGAACTAGATGGTAAACTCTGTGTATTGTACTAGATGGTAAACTCTATATATTGTACTAGATAGTAAACTCTGTATATTGTACTAGATAGTAAACTCTGTATATTGTACTAGATAGTAAACTCTGTATATTGAGTGAGGAAAAACCTGACTCCAATATCTAATAATTCAATATATACTTCGATAGCTATGAAGGACCACCACTTTTTGAGAAAAAGTGGAAAACAAAATAAGACAATGGATAAACTGATCCCAAGAACTAGGGTTCTATGGATCTTAGTAAGACTGTAATTCTGATGTAAATGGAGTCAAATTAACCTACACAAAATTGGGGGGTTACATGTTAAAAGATTAATACATCCCTAGCATTATTCTGGTGCTGGTTCTTCACCAGAGTAAATAAAATATGAAAGTAAATAAGGTTGATTGTAATAGATTAATTGGAGGTAAATGCACCTCAATATACTGCTGGATAGAATAGTACAGTATATATAGATCAATGGGTTAATATAATAGATCTCTTTGAGAGATCACACCTGTAACTACAGAGTTATTGCTACAGATAAAAAAGGGACAGCTTAGCTGTAAATCTAGTGAGGTGTAATCAGTTGCTACGCTCCACCGACGACGTGTTGCATAGGGCAAATTGTTGCACATGAAGGTGGGGAAGCCTAGCACCTCGGTTGGCGTCGCCTTGGTACTGAAAGACAATTACATTGTAGAAATCTTCTACATAATAGGTAACTACAAATGCATCCTAAATTATAAGGATAACTGTAGAAATCTTCAGCCAATATCTGTGCAATTTATATTCAAGCACTGTAAATTCCTTCTGTAGAAAACACTGAAAATAATCATCTATTTAGATGGTAAATTTACTAAAGACACGTACGGGATTTTATTATTTTATATAAGGCCTAACGACAACTAGCCTAAATGTTAACTGTGGCCACATGATAACAAACAGGTGAACCTCGCTGCCGAGCCGCGTGTCCGTTGATGTGGAGACTTGAGCAATTCTTCGTCCTCCAGCTGCTGCTTGAAAGGCGTTGACTTTGGAATTGCTCATATGCTAGTCTGGGACACGGCTATTGTGCCAGATAACGTGGCACCGCTCTACTGGTCGTGGGAGCGAAATAAATGGGATCAAAACGTAGCTCTGCTACACGCTGTTAATGGCGTCCGAGTCATGCTCTCTCGTTCTCTCGTGTCTAGTGACGCTCTTCCGTCTTCCTCCTCTTCGTTATTGCGCATGCGCGGCTCTCGATAGACATCTCGAGCGTAAATGTATATGTTTATATCGCAATTGACTAAGGAAGGAAGAGGTAGTGACGAGTATTAATATCACATTAAATTCTTCTGTGATAAAATAGAATTTCTCATAACATAAATTGGTTTATTAAAGTTGTGCAGCTAATCGAGGAAATTAAAGTAAAATCATTTACATTAAAGTAATTTCCTCTAGAATGTTTGATATCAACTAAATAAAGGAGTTCCAGTAAGTAGTAGTATACTACGAAATTAAACTTATTAGTAAGTAACTATTTTTAGTAAAGGAAATGATAAACTGGACTCTTGTTATAAATCCAACTAAATGTGGAGAGAATTCATGTTACTGCCTGTCGTTTCTCACGTCGTCACTCTGACTAGGAAGAATCTGGCAATATGTCTAAATAAATCATGATAATGATTAAATCTACAAGTTAGTAATTTTAGTAACTACTTGTGGTTAATACAAAGGTTGTATAAAATACAAAGATGTATAAAACTGTTGGTTATTTCCAACTTATTGTACTAGATAGTTAACTCTGTATATTGTACTAGATAGTAAACTCTATATAGTGTACTAGATGGTAAACTCTATATAGTGTACTAGACGGTAAACTCTATATAGTGTACTAGATAGGAAACTCTATATAGTGTACTAGATGGTAAACTATATATAGTGTACTAGATGGTAAACTCTATATAGTGTACTAGATGGTAAACTATATATAGTGTACTAGATGGTAAACTCTATATAGTGTACTAGATGGTAAACTCTATATAGTGTACTAGATGGTAAACTCTATATAGTGTACTAGATGGTAAACTCTATATAGTGTACACTACGATATCCGTGTCACCCAAGGCTCTTGCACACACTCTCCCCGGTCTCGCCCCAGCACACAGCCTCCCCCATCTCACCCCCAAAAATATACCCTCCCACTCATTTTCAGCACCCTCCTTGTCACGCCCTTCACACACCATCTCATTTTCACCTCATCACTGTAAGTAGTGACGCAACACACTGTCATCATCACTCTAAACATCACCACACCGTACCTCTCTCCACTTACACAAGCACTCCCCCTCTTCACCAACTCATTCTCAACTCACGTCCCTCTACCCCTGTATCCAATTTCACTGAACATTATCTACATCACTATATTCAAAAGGTTTTGTCCAGAATGCAAATCATTCGTCTGAACATTAGTTTTTGAAAGTACGAGTACATTAGTACTGAAAATGATTATAAACTCTACGGTCTTTCAGTTGCACATTTCATTTAAAACTATTTTAAAAAAAATATGGCGTGAGGGTGATTCCCATTCAAGGGGAGAAGAGGGGCCAATCTCAACCACTAAATGGGACGCTCCAAAAATTACCAATCACCAGGCTAAGTGGAGTTAGATCATCCTCGAGAGTTTGTCTTCCAAGGAAGGACAAAAACAGAGGTAATAACACAGAGACCTAATCAGGTGCCCTGTGGTGCCCGGGTCTGCCGTGTTGATCTACTCTCCACTCACACACACCCTTATGCCTCCCCCAACACATCCTGCTTATCTTCAACACGCAACCACCCCACCATCTTCCCCTCCCCCCCTCCACACATTACCAACTACTGAGCTGCCAGCATTCCTTTATTATAATTATTATTATTATTATTATTATTATTATTATTGCAGTCTTTCCTGTAGACATATATTATTAAATATGACCGAAAAAGTAAGATTAATAATTCTAACACGAATTTTCTCGATCTTTCTTACGTTTCTTTTCGCTGTTGATGGTAATTCAAAGATCAATTCTCCAAAATTACTTTTTATTTCTAGTCTGACGCGACACTTGAGCGCGTTTCGTAAAACTTATTACATTTTCAAAGACTTTAGTTCACACACACACAACTATAACTGAATAGAGCTTAAACATCTTCGATTTTTTATACCTGCATTTGGGTGAGGTGATATGTTACAACAGTTTTGGATGAGGTGAAAATAAACTTTCAACACAAGCCAGAACACGAATCAATGGGTATTGAAGGTAAGAATGGAAGTAATTGCAGAGGGCCTATTAGCCCATATTTCTTGATGCTTCTATATTGGTGCGGAGTCTTGAAGTGGGTAGAATATAGTTGTGCATTAATTGGCTGTTGATTGCTGGTGTTGACTTCTTGATGTGTAGTGCCTCGCAGATGTCAAGCCACCTGCTATCGCTGTATCTATCGATGATTTCTGTGTTGTTTGCTAAGATTTCTCTGGTGATGGTTTGGTTGTGGGAAGAGACTATATGTTCCTTAATGGAGCCTGTTACGGCCCTCTCGGGACGCAACGGGGTTCTTACTCTGATGTTGTTAGAGGAAGTTGTATCCGACCCCAAGCCAGTAGAGGCTTTCAAGGGATGTGATCCATGACGCAAGTAACTTAAAGGGGAAGGGAAATAAAGGCAAAAACTTAATATAATATATTGACCACCACCAATAAATAATATATAAAAAGATTACACGGGGGGAGGGGTATTAACACTGTACACATACGTCTTCTCCAGAAGACCCTGGAATCAAGCTCTCGGTGCTAAGTCGTCGGTGCTTACGTGGCCTCACAACGAATCCTCTGAGAATGCTGAGCCTACCCTGGCTACAGGTCAGCCAAAACACAGGTCCACTGGGGGCACCGCCGTGGAGGCCGTCAACCACACGTCCAGCTGGTCTGCTGGCAGGTTCCGGATCAGCAAGGCTGGTCTGGCCACTCCACGAACGATATAAGGGGAACGCCCTAGACAGGAGCCTCGTGTGACACCACAAATCACTCTCCTGTCCACAATACCCCAGTGGATGATCGTCTCCAACAGTCGGTCCCGGGTAATCCTTGTACTGCCACTCCACTGGCAGGGTAACACACCACAGTGTTCTTCCGGGGGGACGACTTCACAACTGCTGCAGCAAAGTACAAGGTATGGAGACGGCTGCCTCGGGTAGACTGACTCAACTTCCATCACAGCAGTCCCAGGTCGACTCTGTAAGCAGACACGTCATCATTAACTGGGACACACTAAGGCACCTCACTTACAGGCTCAAACACAAACGCCCACCTATCCACACCATAGATGGCACTGGTGTCTGAGCACCACCTCACCAGAGGTCAGCAGCGGCGGTGTAGAATGCTGAACGGGACTGGAAACTGGCCCTTGTGGCCAATACTCGCCATCCTCACCAGGTGTCGTCGTCCGATTGGAGGGGGTTTCGGGAGCTGACCCACAGATGGCGCGGTCGTTACTGCTCCGTGCTCGGACGCTGGATCTGGGTTCGTAACACCTCCCCACCAAAAAGAATTTGGTTTGGGGTTCTATAAAAAGAGACACAAACCAAATTAGTACGGCGACACAACTCCAAATGGACTCACCATTACTGTAAACTGGCACGGCGAGGCTGTCTCGTCCACAGAACTGTCCTACTGGGCAATTCCGGCACAACGGGAACTTGCAGATGTAAGGCAATGTCCTGCCTGGCGTAATCTTCCACGTCTCCACTGCGATGTCAAGCAGGGGCATCATCTCACATCTCTCAAGTAAGGATCGGTGTGGACACGATCTGGGGCGACTCGACACTTCCTTATGTCGTGGCACCGATGATGGCTGGACACAGACGGCATTTCTGGTACCGATCCGGCGGTCCTTCAGGGAGTCGGGCACCTGGAATACAGGGGTCTGATAATTCAGAGTGACAGCGACAGCGGGTAAAACAGTACTTACAGCATACTCTACTAGGTTCACACCTAGTCCCAACGGGGCTGTTCGTACGTCGCAGATGGCATTCGCTCTGCCACCGTCAGGTCGACCAACGTTCCACATAACGCTGCATTGAGGCTCAGCAGTCACGCGGGGGGTGTCAACCTGTCGGAAACAGTCACTCACATTATCATATGTCGTACCTCCTGTATCAACCATCACCTTCCAGGTCCCTTCTTCAACTGCAACACTTGCAGTGCAAATCTCTAATCCCTGGGACCTCTTCACGATGTTCAAGGGAGCCATCATCCTTCGGGTCGTCCACTGATCCTTACTGAGAACACACACGAGAATCAAACAAAATATCGCTAAGAAACATGGGGCCAATTGAGGGATAAGCTTCCTGAGCCTGTCATGTCCATAACCGGCTATATCCACTAGCCTGGTTTGGACCAAAGAGGGCACTTGACCTTTCGAACACACCTCACATACCTCTGACGTCTGGGGAATCTCTGGCTGGTTCAATGAACGCTGTACAATGCCATACTGCGAGTACACATCCGCCTTCGCTCCAGACTCATTGGCATCCGTGGGTGCCAGCACACAAGGCCTCTCTTCTAGCTCAGGTACTTCTGCCATCGTAACCTCATGTTCCTTGTCGAGAGAAGAATCAGGAGACTGCTAGAATACTGTCGATCTGCGGGTGAGAGGACAAATTAAACCTGTTTGAATCCGGGTCTGCCTTTACCTGGACATTACCATTGCCTGTAGTTACCTCAGACCTTGCTGTTCCGTTAGACTCGTCCGCGACCTTGGGAAGATTGATGCTCCAATCTGTCACCAAGTCGTTGGCTAGCACCACGTCAATCCCAGCCACAGGGAGGGTATCGACTACTGCCAACGCACATGTGCCGCTGAAGTAAGGCGAGTCGAGATGTTCCGGCACTAAGGGGGCGATGTACCGCGTCCTTGGAAACCCAACCAGGACAACCTTTGGTCTCCCAACCACACTTACTCCCTCGGGTAACGAGCTCTTCACGATCAGGGACTGGGCTGCTCCACTATCTCTGAGCACTACAACTGATCTACCAGTATGATCACTCGATACATACCCGCCTGAAGTGTGAGGGGAAAACAATCTGGGTTCTTCCTGCGTAGTCGTAGACTGGTTTCCTGCTGGTGATGTTCCACAGCTCATCAACATCACCTCCCTTCGTGCGCCGCCACCTCTTCTGGGTCGGCACCTAGCAGCTACATGCCCTTTCTGCCCACAAGTCCAGCACACCATATTCCTCCTCGGACTCCGGTGTTTCGGACTGCTAGGACTGGTCCTTCGAGGGCTACTTGGGGGCGTCTTCTTAGTGCTTCGTGGGACGGGAGTCTCTTCTTCGTCCTGATGTTTATCAAACCGGCGTTGGTAATGCCTTGGGACGTACTTAGCAGAAGGCCTATGCGTCAGGATATACTCCTCAGCCATGGAGGCTGCCGCACTCAAGGTCTCTACCTGCTGTTCCTCTAAGTACGTCTTTAGGTCTCCAGACAAACAATCCTTGAAGTCCTCGAGCAGAATCAGCTGCTTGAGGTCTTCCTTGGTCACCACCTTCCAAGAGGCACACCATTCCTGGAAAAGTCGCTCCTTGATCGTGGCGAAATCGGTGAAAGTGTGCACTGAGGTCTTTTTCAGGTTTCGGAACTTCTGCCTATATGCCTCAGGTACCAATTGGTACGCCATGAGCACAACCTTCTTCACCTTGTCATAATCGCCGGAGTCGTCAAGGGATAACGTGGAGTAAGCGATTTGGGCCTTCCCAGTCATGACTGACTGTATCATGATGGCCCAATTCTCCCTTGGCCACTCCAAAGAGGCTGCGACTTTCTCGAAGGCTGCAAAGAACTTCGAAACTTCCCTCTCATTGAATTTGGGGACCATTTTGATGTTTCTTGCCGGATCGAAACCGCTGGTGTCCGTTGTTGGCCTCCGACCACCGCCTAATCGCATTACTTCTAGTTCATGTTGTCTCTGTCTTTCTTTTTCTTCCCTTTCTCGCTCTTCTCTCTCTCTTTCTCGTTCTTCTCTTTCTCTTTCTCGTTCTTCTCTCTCTCGTCTCTCTTCTCTTTCTCGTGCTTCTCTCTCTCGTTTCTCTTCTAATTCTAGACGCCTCATCGCCAATTCCTTTTCTTTCATCTCCATTTCTGTATTTTTCATCTCCACTTCTTTATCTTTTAATTCTCGTTCTAATTCTAACTTCTTCCACTCTATCTCGCGATTTATCTCTAGGGCACGCATTTTGACTGTTAGGAAGCTGATATTAAGCTCACCTGCATCACTGTCAATGTCACTGCCCTTATCTTCCTTTTCCGTGGAAGCTATTTCCTCACCTTCCTTTGTACTAGGAGCCTCGCCTTCCTGTTTCTCTTCTGCCTTCAAGTGCCGGTGAACCTTGGACAAGATCTCCACACGGGAATCACTGGCACGGATCTTGATCTCCAGGTAGGCGCTCACTAGTACAAGTTCCGGTTTGCTCAGATACTTTAATCTGGCAAGACAGTCCTCTCTGTTCAGAAAAGCCTGAACATCGTCCAGATCATCGATGGTAGCTTTTTCTGCCATTTTCACAGATAGAACACTTAACTAGCACTTGACACACCGCTTACACTTTAGCACTTAACGCACCGAGCACTGTTCTACGTCAATATGGCACTTTATCGCACCAAACACTGCACTTGCCACTATTGCACGTAATGTCTTCGGGCACCGCACTACGCAATATCGCACTTAATCACAGCGAACCCTTCGCTCTACAATATTGCACTGAATCACAGCGAGCACCGCACTGCGCAATATCGCACTTAGTCACTCTTGAGCACCGCACAGGACGTATAACGTCACAATCGTCACACACAGGGGGAATTATATACAGGGATTACGCCACTTCACCACCCCTGTCAAACATACTTAACAAGGGGACGGATCCCGCTGGGGATGCCAATTATGTTACGGCCCTCTCGGGACGCAACGGGGTTCTTACTCTGATGTTGTTAGAGGAAGTTGTATCCGACCCCAAGCCAGTAGAGGCTTTCAAGGGATGTGATCCGTGACGCAAGTAACTTAAAGGGGAAGGGAAATAAAGGCAAAAACTTAATATAATATATTGACCACCACCAATAAATAATATATAAAAAGATTACACGGGGGGGAGGGGTATTAACACTGTACACATATGTCTTCTCCAGAAGACCCTGGAATCAAGCTCTCGGTGCTAAGTCGTCGGTGCTTACGTGGCCTCACAACGAATCCTCTGAGAATGCTGAGCCTACCCTGGCCACAGGTCAGCCAAAACACAGGTCCACTGGGGGCACCGCCGTGGAGGCCGTCAACCACACGTCCAGCTGGTCTGCTGGCAGGTTCCGGATCAGCAAGGCTGGTCAGGCCACTCCACGAACGATATAAGGGGAACGCCCTAGACAGGAGCCTCGTGTGACACTACAAATCACTCTCCTGTCCTCAATACCCCAGTGGATGATCGTCTCCAACAGTCGGTCCCTGGTAATCCTTGTACTGCCACTCCACTGGCAGGGTAACACACCACAGTGTTCTTCCGGGGGGACGACTTCACAACTGCTGCAGCAAAGTACAAGGTATGGAGACGGCTGCCTCGGGTAGACTGGTTACCTGGTTGATACCTGGTTGATGGGGTTCTGGGAGTTCGTCTACTCCCCAAGCCCGGCCCGAGGCCAGGCTCGACTTGTGAGAGTTTGGTCCACCAGGCTGTTGCTTGGAGCGGCCCGCAGGCCCACATACCCACCACAGCCCGGTTGGTCCGGCACTCCTTGGAGGAATAACTCAACTGACTCAACTTCCATCACAGCAGTCCCAGGTCGACTCTGTAAGCAGACACGTAATCATTAACTGGGACACACTAAGGCACCTCACAGGCTCAGACACAAACGCCCACCTATCCACTCCATAGATGGCGCTGGTGTCTGAGCACCACCTCACCAGAGGTCAGCAGCGGCGGTGTAGAATGCTGAACGGGACTGGAAACTGGCCCTTGTGGCCAATACTCGCCATCCTCACCAGGTGTCGTCGTCCGATTGGAGGGGGTTTCGGGAGCTGACCCACAGATGGCGCGGTCGTTACTGCTCCGTGCTCGGACGCTGGATCCAGGTTCGTAACAGACCCCTGTTGCTTATGCATCGTTAAACGCCTGGAAAGAGATGTTGTTGGCTTGCCTATATACTGAGTTTTTTGAGGCTTACAGTCCCTAAGAGGGCATTTGAAGGCATAGACGACGTTGGTCTCTTTTAAAGCGTTCTGCTTTGTGTCTGGAGAGTTTCTCATGAGTAGGCTGGCCGTTTTTTTGGTTTTATAGTAAATCGTCAGTTGTATCTTCTGATTTTTGTCTGTAGGGATAACGTTTCTATTAACAATATCTTTCAGGACCCTTTCCTCCGTTTTATGAGCTGTGGAAAAGAAGTTCCTGTAAAATAGTCTAATAGGGGGTAAAGGTGTTGTGTTAGTTGTCTCTTCAGAGGTTGCATGGCGTTTCACTTTCCTTCTTATGATGTCTTCCACGAAACCATTGGAAAAGCCGTTGTTGACTAGGACCTGCCTTACCCTACAGAGTTCTTCGTCGACTTGCTTCCATCCTGAGCTGTGGCTGAGAGCACGGTCGACATAAGCGTTAACAACACTCCTCTTGTACCTGTCTGGGCAGTCACTGTTGGCACTGAGGCACATTCCTATGTTTGTTTCCTTAGTGTAGACTGCAGTGTGGAAACCTCTGCTCCTTTCCATGACTGTTACATCTAGAAAGGGCAGCTTCCCATCCTCAATCAATCAAAAAATCAATCTCTCCATCTCGTAAGTTTCACTTACGAGATGGAGAGATTGATTTTTCATTTACCATCAACAGTGAAAAGAAACATAAGAAAGATCGAGAAAATTCGTGTTAGAATTATTAATCTTACTTTTTCGGTCATATTTAAAAATATATATATATATATATATATATATATATATATATATATATATATATATATATATATATATATATATATATATATATATATATATATATATATATATATATATATATATATATATATATATATATATATATATTATCTTTCCTGTAGACATATATTATTAAATATGACTGAAAAAGTAAGATTAATAATTCTAACACGAATTTTCTCAATCTTTCGTACATTTCTTTTCACTGTTGGAGGTAATTCAAAAATCAATTCTCCAAAATTCATTTTTATTTCCAGTCTAGAAATAAAAATGAATTTTGGAGAATTGATTTTTGAATTACCTCCAACAGTGAAAAGAAATGTACGAAAGATTGAGAAAATTCGTGTTAGAATTATTAATCTTACTTTTTCGGTCATATTTAATAATATATATATATGTATATATATATATATATATATATATATATATATATATATATATATATATATATATATATATATATATATATATATATATATATATATATATATATATATATATATATATATATATATTAATATGTCGTTCCTAATAATTAGTTCCTAATTATTTCGTGTAATATTTAATTTTTCAAAATTCGTTTTTATGAAATAATATGGTCAATGTATTATTTATGATTGCAATTTATGTTATATGAGTCAAACATAAAAATTCGATCAAACCTAACCTAACCTACCTAACCTATCCCACCTGATATAACCAATCCATCCCTATCCTAAACTAATCCTCCAGACCCCCTGCTTTGCATGCCACAATGCGTACCATGCCACCACAATCCCTCCTCTTCCCTCATGCACGCTCTGCATCCCAATCCCTTTGCCTTCCTCCTGTTCCAAGCATTTCTAAGCATGATTTAAGACCTAATCCCCCACTCCATATTCCTCCAAATACCTGGTACCTTCCCCACAGGAGGAAAAACCTATCCAAATAGTCCTGCCTATGGAACTGCTTCCTACACCCGTGGGGTGATTATGTGATAATGATCATAGCAAAGTGAGTTTCAAAGTTGTGTACTCAAATATTGATGCGGTTACAAATAAAGCAAGAGAACTTGACGAAAAGGCAAAAGAAGAAAAACCCAGGTGTAATATCACTCACAGAAACAAAACTGTCAGGCATCATAATAAATACAGGGTTCCTGCAGAACACTGCCTCCAGATATAGTAAGGAAAAAGGCAGGATGAGGAGGAGGAGTAGCCCTGCTGATAAGAAAGTCCTGGAGTTTCGAAGAGATGCATATCCCAGGCTGTGAAAAATTCAGAGACTACATAACAGGATCTATGACAATGGGAAGACCTTTGATAAAAGAATAAATAGTTTTAACCCTCCTGTTTCAGAAGGACAGAAGACCCAAAGTGAGGTCTGATAGAAACAACAAGGCAACCATTATTATAATAAACAGAGCATAATATTATAATGAGAATCGATCCAGACTCTGAATCATGGCTGACTTCAACCAAGGAAAAATAGAAGGGGAAAATGGACAACCACATGAAGGTGCAGATTCATGGAGAGCTAAACTATTGGACGTGACAGAAAGAAACTTTCTGAGCCAACATATGTCTTGGGACCCACAAGAAAGAGAGGCAACGACGAACTAGCTAAACTCTACCTATAAGGGAAGTCAAATTAGAGGCCCAAATGGGAATGGAACCACAGCGTACTGACAGTTAAATGTCTGGTGGAAGTAGGAATAACCTATCCATGGAAGGGTTCAAGATGGAAAAGTCTGGCTTAGGGAAGAGGAAGCTTTGATGAGATGAGGAACTTCCAAATGGAAATACAATGGGAAAGAGAACTTGGAGAAAAGACTGTTCAAAATATGATGGCTATATCACCCAGAAGTACCAGGAAGCTGTAGACAAGGTTATCTCGTCCCCAAAGGAGAAAAATGAAAAACAATAGAAGAAACCATGTTCCACATTCTATAGTGTGTTCTGGTCGTCAAGAAACCATGGTTCAATCAGGAATGTAAGGAAACAAACCAATTAAGTGCAAGGATGTGAAGAAACTACAGGAATAACAGAACATCAGAGAGATGAGAGAGATACCAAAGGGCCAGGAATGAGTACCACAGAGTGGGAGAGAAGCTGAGAGACAGTATGAAAATGACATCGCGAGTAAAGCCAAGACCCAACCAAAACTATTCCACAGCCACATCAGGAGGAAAATAGCAGTGAAGGAACAAGTGATGAAACTGAGAAAAGAGTAGAAAGGTTACGCAGCGATTGACAAATAGATGTTTGATAAGCTCAACAAGAGGCTCTAGGATGCCTTCACAATATTGCAAGGAGACGTCCCTGTACTGAGAGTGTACACGGAACACCAAGCAACCTTGGAAGAATTTGAGCTAACCAGTGATGAGGTCAAAAGGAATCTGTTGGAGGTGAATGCGATATAAGCTGTTAGACCAGACCGAATCTCACCATGGTTGCTAAAAGAGGGAACAGAAGTACTATGTGTGTCACTCTCTATGGATAATAACAGGTCACTGGAAAGAGAAGACTTACCAGAAAGCTGGAAGACTGTTAATGTAGTCCCAATTTACAGAAATGGTGGCAGGCAAGTAAGTAATTATCAAAAGAAGGCACCAAACCGGGAAGGCTATGTAGCACCATGGCAAGATTTGGTCAGGCAAGAGCCACTGAACTGCAGGCAAGTTTTCCATAACTTGCATATCATGCAAGGTGATCGAGAAAATCGTGAGGAAAAAGCTCGTAGAAAATCTGGAGAGGAAACTTTGTGGCACACACCACCAGCATGGATTCAAGGATGGCAAACTATCCTCACAGCTTAAATTGAATTCTATGACCAGGCAACAAAAGTTTGACAAGAAAGAGAAGGGGGACATACTATATTTTCTTAGATTGTCGAAAAGCTTTTGAAAGATTGCCCATTAAGAGGCTGCTACAAAACTTTGGGAAACAGACAGGGATAACAAGCATTGTGCTCTAGTGAATAAGGGATTATCTAAGCAACAGAAAACAGTGAGTAACTGAGAGGGAAAGACATTAGAGTGGCGAGATATCACCAGAGAAGTTCCACAGGGCTCTGTACTTGGACCCCACTTGTTTCTGATATGAGCAAACGATCTTCCAGAGAGTATAGACTCATTGCTTTCAGTATTTGCAGATGATGAAAAAATTACAAGAATCAAAACAAAGGAAGAAAAATAGAGACTACAGGACGAACTGGACAAACTGGAAGATTGGTCTATAAAATGGCTACTGAAGTTAGCTCAAATAAGTGTAAAGTAATGAAATTAGGTGAAGAGAGGAGGAAGTCTAACACAAGGAAATAATTCAAGAGAGAAGTAGAAAGTATAAATTCACAAACCAAAGATCTGTCTGTTGTTATCACATAGAACCTGTCCCCAGAAACCCACATCATCATCATCAGCTGCGTATATCATCATCAGCAGGATATCATCAGCTGCGTATGCTAGATGGCTAACTTAATAACTGACATCAAAAACTTGTGTAACTAATAATTCAGAGCCTTGCATAACACATATATCAGACCAATCCTTTAGTATGCAGCTCGAGCCTGGAGAATATATTTAGTTAAACACAAAACGAAGTTAGAAAACGTTCAGAGGGATACCACCAAGCTAGTCACCGGACGGAGGGGAATGAGTTACGAGGAAAGATTACTGGAACTAAACCTCTCGGCACTAGAGGACAGAATAGTTAGGGGAGACATGATCACTACCTATATAATTCTCAGAGTAATTGACAGAGACAAACTTAGCACGGGTGGTATACGAACAAGGGAACATACTTAGCACGGGTGGTATACGAACAAGGGAACACACGTGGAAACTTAGAACCCAGATAAATCACATGGACGTTAGAAAGAATTGTTTAAGTGTCTGAGCAGATAACAAATGGAATGCATTAAGCCTTAATGTGGTGGAGGCTGACTCCATATACAGTTTCAAATGTCAATTTGATAGAGCTCAATAAGCTCCAGAACCTGTACACCATGCAGTGGATTACAAGTTGAGAGGCAGGACCGAAGAGCCGAAGCACAACCACTCCAAGCACAACTAGGTGAGTACAACTAAGTGAGTACAAATACACACACAAACACACTCACACACACACACTCACACACACACACACACACAGAGTGTGAGTGTGTGTGTGTGTGTGTGTGACTAAGGAAGACTCTGACTAAGGAAGACAGAGAAGGCACATACTGAAAGTGACAAGGAAATCTGCGAGGCACTGAATGCCAGTTTCCATGGAGTGTTCACTACCGAGCCTGAGCAGCTCCCATTGTTGGAAGGAGTTACCCTAGATGAAAGACTATCAGTTGACAACTCTAGATGCAACTAAAGCAGTTAGACCAGACAAAGTATCACAGTGGATACTAAAAGAAGCAGCGCAGGCCCTCAGCGTGCCTCTGGCAATGATCTATAATGAGTCACTTATGTCGGGAGAATTGCCCAGTTGCTGGAAGAAGGCAAATGTCGTGCCGATCTTCAAGAAAGGTGATAGGGAGGAGGCACTTAACTATAGACCTGTATCACTGACAAGCATCCCCTGTAAAATACTGGAAAGAATAATTAGGCTACGACTGGTTGCACACCTGGAGAATGTTAGGTTTGTGAACAAACATCAACATGGGTTCTGGACAGGGAAATCGTGCCTAACAAACCTTCTGGAATTCTATGATAAAATAACGAGGATAAGACAGGACAGAGATGGTTGGGCAGACTGCATATTTCTGGACTGCCAAAAAGCCTTTGATACAGTACCACATATGAGACTGCTGTTCAAGCTCGAGAGGCAGGCGGGGGTGGGGGGAAAGGTCCTAGCATGGATAAGGAACTACCTAACAGGAAGGAGCCAAAGAGTTACGGTAAGGGGCGAGAAGTCGGACTGGCGAACAGTAACAAGTGGAGTACCTCAAGGATCGGTGCTGGGACCAATTCTATTTCTTGTATATGTTAACGACATGTTTACAGGCGTAGAGTCCTACATGTCGATGTTTGCGGATGACGCAAAGTTGATGAGAAGAGTTGTGACAGATGAGGATTGCAGGATCCTCCAAGAGGACCTGAACAGGTTGTAGAGATGATCAGAGAAATGGCTACTGGAATTCAACACGAGTAAATGTAAAGTTATGGAAATGGGACTAGGAGATAGGAGACCAAAGGGACAGTACACAATGAAGGGGAACAGCCTACCTGTGACGACGCGCGAAAGAGACCTGGGTGTGGACGTAACACCTAATCTATCTCCTGAGGCACATATAAATAGGATAACGACAGCAGCGTACTCTACACTGGCAAAAGTTAGAACATCATTCAGAAACCTAAGTAAGGAGGCATTTAGGGCGCTTTACACTGCCTATGTGAGGCCAGTCTTAGAGTATGCCGCCTCATCATGGAGTCCCCATCTGAAGAAGCATATAGTGAAACTGGAAAAGGTTCAGAGGTTTGCAACGAGACTCGTCCCAGAGCTACGAGGGATGGGGTATGAGGAGCGCCTGAGGGAGCTGTGCCTTACGACACTAGAAAGAAGAAGGGAGAGGGGGGACATGATAGGAACGTATAAAATACTCAGAGGATTGACAGAGTGGACATAGAAGAAATGTTCACACGGAATAGTAACAGAACGTGGGGACATGGATGGAAGCTTGAAAATCAGATGAGTCACAGAGATGTTAGGAAGTTTTCTTTTAGCGTGAGAGTAGTGGGAAAATGGAATGCACTTCAGGAACAGGTTGTGGAAGCAAATACTATTCATAATTTTAAAATCAGGTATGATAGGGAAATGGGACAGGAGTCATTGCTGTAAACAACCGATGCTCGAAAGGCGGGATCCAAGAGTCAATGCTCGATCCTGCAGACACAACTAGGTGAGTACACACACAAACACACACACACACACACACACACACACACACACACACACACACACACACACACACACACACACACACACACACACACACACACACACACACACACACACACACACACACACACACACACACACACACACACACACTCTGTAACGCACGACCAACATGGGTTCAGGGATGGTAAACCTTGCCTCACAGGTTTAATAGAATTCTATGACCAGGCAACAAAAATTAGGCAGGAAAGAGAAGGGTGGGCCGACTGCATTTTCCTGGACTGTCAGAAAGCCTTTGACACAGTACCCCATAAATGGTTGTTAAAAAAGTTGGAGCAACAGGCAGGAGTAAAAGGGAAGGTGCTCCAGTAGATAAAGGAGTACTTAAGCAACAGGAAACAGCGAGTAACGGTTAGGGGGAGACATCAGAGTGGCGAGATGTCACCAGCGGAGTCCCACAGGGCTCAGTACTTGGACCCATCCTGTTTCTAATATATGTAAACGATTTTCCGGAGGGCATAGACTCGTTCCTCTCAATGTTTGCTGTTGATGCAAAAATTATGAGAAGAATCAAGACGGATAAAGATAGACAGAGACTACAGGATGACCTGGACAAACTGGAGGAATTGTCTAGAAAATGGCTGCTAAAGTTCAACTCAGGAATGTGTATGGTAATGAAATTAGGCGAAGGGAGCAGGAGGCTGAACACAAGGTATCATCTGGGAGGGGAAATCATGCAAGAGTCAAATAGAGAGAAGGATCTGGGGGTTGATATCACACCGAACCTGTCCCCAGAGGCCCACATCAAAAGAATATCATCAGCGGCATATGCTAGACTGGCCAACATAAGAACTGCCTTTAGAAACTTCTGTAAGGAATAGTTCAGGACCCTGTATACCACTTATGTAAGACCAATCCTGGAGTATGAAGCTCCAGCCTAGAGTTCATACCTAGTTAAACACAAGACAAAGTTAGAGAAGATTCAGCGGTATGCCACAAGGCTCGTCCCGGAATTGAGAGGAATGAGCTACGAGGAAAGGCTAATGGAGCTGAACCTTACATTCCTGGAAAACAGAGGAGTAAAGGGAGACATGATAACCACCAACAAAATTCTCAGGGAAATTGACAGGATGGACAGAGACAAACTCTTCAGCACGGGAGGAACACGAACAAGTGGACACAGGTGGAAACTTAGTACCCAGATGAACCACAGAGACGTTAAAAAGATTTTGTTCATTGTCAGAGTAGTTAATAAATGGAATGCATTAAGTAGTGTTGTGGTGAAGGCTGACTCCATACACAGTTTCATATGTAGATATGATAGAGCCCAGTAGGCTCAGGAATCTGTACACCAGTTGATTGACAGTTGAGAGGCGGGACCAAAGAGCCAAAGCTCAACCCCCGCAAGCACAATTAGGTGAGTACACACACAACACACAACACTCACCAAGAGGGGGACAAGAGAATGAACACAAGAAAGTGAGATTCAAGGCAATATACACTAACGTAGATGGGATTACAAATAAAACAAGTGAACTTGGAGAATGGGCACTAGAAGAAAACCCAGATATAATAGCACTCACAGAGACAGGTTAACGAAAACCATAGAAAATGCAGCATTTCCACAGGACTACTATGTAGTGAGGAAAGAGAGAGAAGGATGAGGAGGAGGTGGTGGTCCGCGGGAGACATCTCCCGTCACGCAGGGTGCAGTCGCACCTCCGCAGATCTCCAGTGTCCGCTCTTGATACTGGTAATGGCTCCAAAGGGCCACCACTTACGGGCTATTCATGCCCATGCCACCTTTTGGGTGGCTTAATCTTCATCAATCAATCAGGTGGTGGTGTAGCTCTGCTGATAAGAAAAGGCTTGAGGTTTGAAGAGATGGTTATTGAGGGCTGTGAGGATTTCAGTGACTACATAACAGGTACCATAGCATTGGAGGATAAACAATTATAGTAATAGTCATATATAACCCTCCACAATTGACAGAAGACTCAGACCGGAATATGATTGAAACAACATGGCCACCATTAATATAATATAGAGAGCAGCTTCTGTGGCTAGCAGTAACGGATCCACACTACTAATCATGGGAGACTTCAACTACATATAGAAGATATATTGGGAGAACAGAGACCCACATGGAGGACCAGACACGTGGAGAGCTAAACTTCTGGACGTGGCAACAAGAAACTTTCAAAGCCAACACATCAAGGTACTGACAAAAATGAGAGGAGAGGATGAACAAGCTATTCTTGATGTGGTATTTACTCCTAAATAAATATATGAGTCGGATATAAGAGAAGTTAAGTTGGAAGCCCCCCTGGGAATGAGTGATCACAGTATATTCACCTGTGAGTACCTGGTAGAGCTAGGATTTATCACCCCCAAAAAAGAACCAGGAAACAAAGGGCTGGTGTACCGAAAGGGAAATTATGAGGAGATGAGAAAATTCCTAAGGGGCACAGAACTCAGAACTAAGTCCGTACAAGACATTGATAGACAATGTCACCAAAAAGTGTCAGGAGGCAGTAAACAGATTTATCCCGTCCCGAAAGGAAAAAAACCGAGAAGCAAAAGAAGAGTCGATGATTTAATAGGGCATGTATGGAAGCAAAGGAACAGAGCAAAAGAGCGTGGAGAAACTGCAGAAATAACAGATCACCTGAAAGCAGAGAGAGAGATACCAGAGAACCAAGAACGAGTATATTAGTGTGAGAAGCGAAGCGGAGAAAAAGTATGGAATTGATATTGCTAATAAAACCGAACCATAGTTACTACACAGTCACATCAGGAGGAAAACAAAAGTGAAGGAACAGGTGATGAAACTTAGAAAGCTTGAGAACAGGTACACAGAGAATGACAAAGAAGTGTGTGAAAAACTCAACAAGAGGTTCCAGGAGGTCTTCACAATAGAAGAAGAAGAGGTGGCAGTAAACTGGATGGCCTTGGAAGGGTTCAAAATTACAAGAGATGAGGTCAAGAGACACCTGTTGGATTTGGACGTGAGAAAGACTGTTGGCCCGGACGAAATCTCTCCATGGGTATTGAAAGAGTGTGCAGGAGCACTCTGCTTGCCACTCTCCATAGTGTATAATAGGTCATTGGAGACGGGAGACCTACCAGAAATATGGAAGACGGCTAAAGTAGTCCCAATATACAAAACGGGTGACAGGCAAGAGGCATTGAACACTGCCAATGTTCAGTGTTAAGGAGAGTGTCCTTAACTTGTATACCATGCAAGGTAATGGAGAAGATCGTGAGAATAACCTAGTAACACATCTGGAGAGAAGGGACTTCTCAAGGGTTCAGGGAGGGTAAATCTTGCCTTACAGGCTTAATAGAATTCTACGACCAGGTGACAAAGATTAAGCAAGAAAGAGAAGGCTGGGCGGACTGCATTTTCTTGTACTGTTGGAAAGCCTTTCACACAGTACCCTATAAGAGGCTGGTACATAAACTGGAGAAACAGGCAGGAGTAACTGGTAAGGTGCTCCAGTGGATCAGGGAGCACCTAAGCAATAAGAAGCAGAGAGTTACGGTGAGGGGTGAGACCTCCGATTGGCGTGAAGTCACCAGTGGAGTCCCACGGGGCTCTGAACTCGGACCTATCATGTTTCTAAGACATGTACATGATCTCCCAGAGGGTATATACTCATTCCTCTCAATGTTTGCTAACGTCGCCAAAATTACGAGAAGGATTAATGAAGAAGAGGACAGCTAGAGGCTTCAAGAAGACTTGAATAAGGTGCAGGAAATGTCGAACAAGTGGTTGTTAGAGTTTAACCCGAACAAATGTAATGCAATGAAGATAGGTGAAGGGAGCAGGAGACCAGATACAAGGTATCATTTAGGAGATGTAATACTTCAAGAGTCAGAGAAAGAGAGAAAGTCCTGGGGGTTGATATCACTCCAGACCTGTCCCTTGAAGCCCATATCAAGAAGATAACATCAGTGGCATATGCCAGGTTTGCTAACATAAGAACGCCCTTTAGAAACTTGTGTATTCAGAACTTTGTATACCACATATGTCAAACCAATCCTGGAGTATGCGGCTCCAGCATGGAGTCCATATAAAGTCAAGCAGAAGAATAAGCTGGAAAAGGTGGAAAGGTTTGCCACCAGACTAGTAGCCGAACTGAGAGGTATGAGCTACGAGGAGAGACTACGGGAATGAAACCTCATGTCACTGGGAGACAGACGAGTAAGGGGGTACATGATCACCACACGCAAGATGCTCAGAGAAATTGATAGGGTTGATAATGACAGACTATTTAACACCAGGGACACACGCACTAGGGGACACAGGTAGAAACTGAGTGCCCAAATGAGCCATAGAGACGTTAGAAATAATTTTCTCAGTGTCAGAGTAGTAGACAAATGGAATGCATTAGGAAGTGATGTGGTGGAGGCTGACTCCATACACAGTTTGAAGTGTAGATATGATAGAGCACAATAGGCTCAGAAACCTGTACATTTGTTGATTGACATATGAAGATCATACTTCATAGGATCAATTCTATAGTATGACTGCCGAGTTCCTTGTCCGAAACTCGGGAAGGAATCACACAGGTTGAGAGGCGGGACCAAAGCGCCAGAGGTCAACCCCCGCAAGCACAACTATGTAAGTACAACTAGGTAAGTACACAAGGGCGCCTTGCGTTTGAGTGGTTAGAGCCTAGGATTCGTATTCCTAATGGTCTGGGTTCGATTCCCGGCGGAGGCAGAAACAAATGGGCAGAGGTTTGTTCTCCCTGATGCGCTGCTTACCTAACAGTAAACAGGTACCTGGGACTTCGACAGCTGCTACGGCTTGCTTCCTGGGGATGTGTGTGCGCGTTTGTTAGAGGTATATATATATGTAGTTGATATAAAAGAGGAATAATAGTTAGAAAGGCGGGGTCCAAGAGCTAGTAGCTCGAGTCTACAGACACAAATAATATTTACACACACCTTCCCATTACCTTAAATCTCAATACAGGTTTTGTTTACTCAGGTTCTGACGTCAAGAATCAATAATGTAATTTGAAGCTGAACTCTGCATTTGTGTAATGGCTCTAAGACTTCCACGTTTGTCTGTCTGTCTGTCTGTCTGTCTGTCTGTCTGTCTGTCTGTCTGTCTGTCTCTCTCTCTCTCTCTCTCTCTCTCTCTCTCTCTCTCTCTCTCTCTCTCTCTCTCTCTCTCTCTCTCTCTCTCTCTCTCTCTCTCTCTCTCTCTCTCTCTCTCTCTCTCTCTCTCTCTCTCTCTCTCTCTCTCTCTCTCTCTCTCCCTCTCTCTCTCTCTCTCTCTCCGATTCTAGTATCGCCTATGTTCGGTGTTCGAGTCTATCATCGTCCACAGTCAGCGTGATGGTCTATTATCGTCCATAGTCAGCGTGATGGTCTATTATCGTCTAATATATATATCCAATGTTTCAGGTTTTGAGTGTATATAAACAAACCACATTTATATTCCCCTTGGTGTGACCTTTTCTCCCGTTTATGCACTTCAGTTTTGTCACCCCCCCCCCCAGGTCCAACCACTTGGGCTGGACGGTAGAGCGACGGTCTCGCTTCATACAGGTCGGCGTTCAATCCCCGACCATCCAAGTGGTTGGGCACCATTCCCTTTCCCCAAATCCTTATCCTGACCCCTTCCCGGTGCCATATAGTCGTGATGGCTTGGCGCTTTCTCCTGATAGTCCCCTTCCCTAGTCCCCCCCCCCCTCCTCGCGCTAATCGTCTTACTAGAGAATGTAAACTAAGTTGTCTTAATCCCTCTTGATAAAGGTTTAGTATTCCTGGGAATAGCGTTGCAATTTTCCTTTTTCATATGAAGTAAGTTTATGCCCATTACCCTCACTTTTGGTCATTACAATCTTCCAGTCACCTGGGCTCTAGGAGACTCGAACCAGGGACTCTACGCGTATCAGGAAGAATGTTTTTTTTTTTTTAAGTGTCTTGCTGCTAAGGTTCCAAAACGTTCATCCCAATGTCCCAATTGCCTGATCCCGAACGTTTATTCATTGATGATTTTGGCTTGAGACCAGTTTGAGAAAAGTTTTTAATCAAACATTAGTTCTATATTAAATTGCCTTCAAGAGACTAGGTTATATTTTACAATTTTTGTCTCTCCTTCTGAATTTGATTTCGTCCTTGTTTACATCTGGTGCTGCGCAGTCCTGTGCCTGGTGCTGCGCAGTCCTGTGCCTGGTGCTGCGCAGTCCTGTGCCTGGTGCTGCGCAGTCCTGTGCCTGGTGCTGCGCAGTCCTGTGCCTGGTGCTGCGCAGTCCTGTGCCTGGTGCTGCGCAGTCCTGTGCCTAGATCGCTTATTTATATGGTAAATATTAGAGGTCCCGATCCGCTGGAAACACAAACCGAAACTGTCTCTATTTTCCGCTTGTTACAACTTGTAATAAAGTTGTTATATCTTGGCTTAACGTGTTTATGACGTATTAGAACGTTCTTACAACTTGCTGTATTGGTTGTTATAGCTGGTTAGGTGGTGTTAAAACTTGTTCGAACGTTGTGCCAACGTCGTAGTTTCGGTGTGTGTTTGGCGGGGCGCGAGACCTCCCTGTGGCACACTACCCACAACGGACTTACACTCGGACGTAAGTTCATTTATGCTGACTCTCTGCTTTGATATAATTAAGGCCTAATGTGACAGAATATACCTATAATATCATGAGACTATTTAACCAGCCCCTCCTAACGCACAGTATTAGTGACCTCTCAAATGTCAAGATAGAGAATGTCGCTATCTTTAATGGGAACAACTGCTTACAATATAAAGGAAAATTATGACCGTGTATTTATTAAATATAAGTCACCCACTGTAAAACGATATTGTGAATCAATTATTAATGTTTCAAGATGACAGAGAATGGTTGTTATGGTTATCGATTCAAGCAATTTCCCTACAATAGACATTAAGCTAATTGTACGATACTTTGACTCAAGTGCTACAGCTTCCTTCATAACAATAGCACCATAGCAGCCTCCACAACTCTGTTACTTACGGAACAAGTTTCTGATGCAGATAACAGTGTGTTTGTGCTATGATGGTATTGAGATTAGTAATGAATATACTATCATTTTTATGTAACCTTTCACAATTATAATTGTACAATCATTTAAGAATAAAGTTTTTGACGTGGTAAAATATGGAAGGCTAGGGGGCCCAGAGGTCTTTTTACATTCTTTAAGCACCCTGGAAAATTCTTTGTCTGGGCCCTTCATAAATCTTTGATATTAATTTCTCTATTTGCTTAATAACTTCGTCGTTAGTACCTACAATATTAATTAATGTGTCCTACTAGAAAAAACTTGTTCAGTCTGCAATTTCTCTTCTAAATACAAGGAACAAATATTTATATATTCTTTTATACGAAAAGTTTAACAAATTATATACAGACTTTATTTTTTTAATTAAATTCTATGCAAATAGTTAGTGTATGTGACTCAGTTTTATTTCTCTTAAACATTGTATTCCAAGCTCAATAAATATAGTAAATCTTCCTGCGACTCAAATCTTTATGTACAATAACAAAGGAACATTAGTGAGAATTATACATAAAGCCACGCAGGTGGGAAATGAATACCTAAATGAGCCTCAGCAATAGTAGGCAGAATTAATTCACTGCTGAAATAGTGAACAAAGGAAATGGAGACCAAACCACACACTAGAAAGTGAAGAGACGACGACGTTTCAGTCCGTCCTGGACCATTCACAATCAACTTGAGAATGGTCCACGACGGACCGAAACGTCGTCGTCCCTTCACTGTGTAGTGTGTGGTTTGGTCAAAATACTTCAGCCACGTTATTTTGACTCCTCGTCTGCAAAAGGAAATTTGTTTAGAGGTGGAGGCAAACTGTGTGTTTCCACTGTTGATGTGCCAGCCGCATAGGCTCACAAACATGTTCATCATTTGATAAATATTTTTAGATTCGGAATCAAAGAAGAGTTCAGCACAGTTATTTAAGCACAATTTGATAATTGCCTAAGCCTCCATAGTTGGTATATTTTATGTGAGTATAGTTTATATGCCCTTTCCATATGAGACTTTCGGTGCCGTGGAAAAGGGGTGGGGGGGATACCTGCTGCATGGGTAACAGCTTCTCCTCAGTATCAACCTACCCTGGCTTTGTGCCCTGGAGAGGCCACTCCAGACAGACATCCAGAGCCCAACTCCATAGTCTCCTGAGACTGATGGATGACTACTTATGTGAGTAGGCATCTCACAAACGTAACACAGGGTATACCCAGCCTGGAGCCACCAGTATGGGTTGAGTAACAACACACGCAACACAGGATATATTCAGCCTGCAGCCTCCATTAAGGGCTGAGTATAACACATACATGCGAAACAGCAGTATACCCAGCTAGGAGCCACCAGTAAGGGCTGAGTATAACACACACGCAGTGCAGGGTATACCAAGCCTACGGCCAGTAAAGGGGGAATATAACAGACCCAAGAGACTCAGCTTGCTGTCCACCAGTTAGGGGGTGAGTATAGCACACGATACAGGTATACCCAGCCAGGAGCCACCAGTAACATATTCGTGTCTGTGGTATGCTTTTGTCTTTCTGTCCATTATTAATAACAGGGGCGATAAGGGTAATAGTTGACGGTAATCTGTTGAAGTATGTCATTAATATTACACGCTTGAAACTTGGACGATAGCATTAATTAATAGTTATTGATAGACACATTGGTGGTGGTGGTGGTGGTGGTGGTGGTAGTGATGATGGAGGTGATGGTGGTGGGGCTGGTGATAGTGGTGGTGGTGAGGGTGGTAGTGGTGGTGGTGGTAGTAGTAGTGGTGGTAGGGCTTATTAATCAGTTCTCACTTATCAGTGTCAACAGGGAAGTGAGCTCTAGCTCTTAAGGTCCCGCCTACTTGCCTCACACGGATGATTAATAATTTACCTATTCGGTCGCTCGAATTCTTTGTCGAGTCCGGCCATAAAGTTGAGGATGGAGGTGGCTTCCACAACTTCTCCCTTTAGTGTGTTACACTTGTTGACCCAAACAAGGTATTTCCTTACATATCTTCTACTCAGGTGCATTTACAGGTTACATATATGCCATCCTTGAAAGTCAATTTAAAAAGTTATCCTAGTCCACCATGTTTACTCCCATCAGTATCTTCAATGTTTTAATCATATACTCTCAGTTTCCGGGTGGTGGTTGTGGTGCCCAGGTGGTGGTTGTGGTGCCCAGGTGGTGGTTGTGGTACCCAGGTGGTGGTAGTGGTGCCCAGGTGGTGGTTGTGGTGCCCAGGTGGTGGTAGTGGTGCCCAGGTGGTGGTTGTGGTGCCCAGGTGGTGGTTGTGGTGCCCAGGTGGTGGTTATGGTGCCCAGGTGGTGGTTGTGGTGCTCAGGTGGTGGTTGTGGTGCCCAGGTGGTGGTAGTGGTGCCCAGGTGGTGGTAGTTGTGCCCAGGTGGTGGTTGTGGTGAAGGGTGTGGATGGAGGGGGGGGGAGGCGGGGTGCCCTAAGTGTTGCTTTTGTTCACATAACATTTTCAACATCACTCGTTCTCTCGTGTTCACTATTTGCAAGAGTGTGTTGACAGGTGTGTCTGGTGGTCCCCCAGCCTACACCTGAGGCCGCCCTGGGGCGTCAAGACCCCCCCCTCCTCCCCCTGGTGTGTCTGGTGGGCCCCCAGCCTACACCTGAGGCAGCCCTGGTGCGTCAAGACCCCCCCCCCTTCCCCCTGGTGTGTCTTTGTGGTCCCCCAGCCTACACCTGAGGCAGCCCTGGGGCGTCAACACCCCCCCTCCTCCCCCTGGTGTGTCTGGTGGTCCCCCAGCCTACACCTGAGGCAGCCCTGGGGCGTCAAGACCCCCCCCCTCCCCCTGGTGTGTCTGGTGGTCCCCCAGCCTACACCTGAGGCCGCCCTGGGGCGTCAACACCCCCCCTCCTCCCCCTGGTGTGTCTGGTGGTCCCCACAGCCTACACCTGAGGCCGCCCTGGGGCGTCAACACCCCCCTCCCCCTGGTGTGTCCGGTGGTCCCCCCAGCCTACACCAGAGGCCGCCCTGAGGCGTCAACACCCCCCTCCCCCTGGTGTGTCTGGTGGTCTCCCAAACCTACACCTGAGGCCACCCTGGGGCGTCAACACCCCCCCTCCCCCTGGTGTGTCTGGTGGTCCCCCCCAGCCTACACCTGAGACCACCCTGGGGCGTCAACACCCCCCCTCCCCCTGGTGTGTCTGGTGGTCCCCCAGCCTACACCTGAGGCCGCCCTGGGGCGTCAACACCCCCCCCTCCCCCTGGTGTGTCCGGTGGTCCCCCCAGCCTACACCTGAGGCCGCCCTGGGGCGTCAACACCACCCCCCCCCTCCCCCTGGTGTGTCCGGTGGTCCTCCAGCCTACACCTGAGGCCGCCCTGGGGCGTCAACACCCCCCCTCCCCCTGGTGTGTCCGGTGGTCCCCCCAGCCTACACCTGAGGCGGCCCTGGGGCGTCAACACCCCCCCCTCCCCCTGGTGTGTCTGGTGGTCCCCCCAGCCTACACCTGAGGCCGCCCTGGGGCGTCAACACCCCCCCCTCCCTCTGGTGTGCCCGGTGGTCCCCCCAGCCTACACCTGAGGCCGCCCTGGGGCGTCAACACCCCCCCTCCCCCTGGTGTGTCTGGTGGTCCCCCAGCCTACACCTGAGGCTGCCCTGGGGCGTCAACACCCCCCTCCCCTGGTGTGTCTGGTGGTCCCCCAGCCTACACCTGAGGCGGCCCTGGGGCGTCAACACCCCCCTCCCCCTGGTGTGTCCGGTGGTCCCCCCAGCCTACACCTGAGGCGGCCCTGGGGCGTCAACACCCCCCCTCCCCCTGGTGTGTCCGGTGGTCCCCCCAGCCTACACCTGAGGCTGCCCTGGGGCGTCAACACCCCCCCTCCCCCTGGTGTGTCCGGTGGTCCCCCCAGCCTACACCTGAGGCGACCCTGGGGCGTCAACACCCTCCCCCTCCCCCTGGTGTGTCCGGTGGTCCCCCCAGCCTACACCTGAGGCTGCCCTGGGGCGTCAACACCCCCCCTCCCCCTGGTGTGTCCGGTGGTCCCCCCAGCCTACACCTGAGGCTGCCCTGGGGCGTCAACACCCCCCCCCTCCCACTGGTGTGTCCGGTGGTCCCCCCAGCCTACACCTGAGGCTGCCCTAGGGCGTCAACACCCCCCCCTCCCCCGGGTGTGTCCGGTGGTCCCCCCAGCCTACACCTGAGGCCGCCCTGGGGCGTCAACACCCCCCCCTCCCCCTGGTGTGTCCGGTGGTCCTCCAGCCTACACCTGAGGCCGCCCTGGGGCGTCAACACCCCCCCCCTCCCCCTGGTGTGTCCGGTGGTCCCCCCAGCATACACCTGAGGCTGCCCTGGGGCGTCAACACCCCCCCCCCTCCCTCTGGTGTGTCCAGTGGTTCCCCCAGCCTACACCTGAGGCCGCCCTGGGGCGTCAACACCCCCCCTCCCCCTGGTGTGTCTGGTGGTCCCCCAGCCTACACCTGAGGCCGCCCTGGGGCGTCAACACCCCCCCCCCCTCCCCCTGGTGTGTCCGGTGGTCCCCCCAGCCTACACCTGAGGCCGCCCTGGGGCGTCAACCCCCCCCTCCCCCTGGTGTCTCCGGTGGTCCCCCCAGCCTACACCTGAGGCCGCCCAGGGGCGTCAACACCCTCCCTCCCCCTGGTGTGTCCGGTGGTCCCCCCAGCCTACACCTGAGGCTGCCCTGGGGCGTCAACACCCCCCCCCCTCCCCCTGGTGTGTCCGGTGGTCCCCCCAGCCTACACCTGAGGCTGCCCTGGGGCGTCAACACCCCCCCTCCCCCTGGTGTGTCCGGTGGTCCCCCCAGCCTACACCTGAGGCTGCCCTGGGGCGTCAACACCCCCCCCTCCCCCTGGTGTGTCCGGTGGTCCCCCCAGCCTACACCTGAGGCGGCCCTGGGGCGTCAACACCCCCCTCCCCCTGGTGTGTCCGGTGGTCCCCCCAGCCTACACCTGAGGCTGCCCTGGGGCGTCAACACCCCCCCTCCCCCTGGTGTGTCCGGTGGTCCCCCCAGCCTACACCTGAGGCGGCCCTGGAGCGTCAAGACCCCCCCCCCCCCTCCCCCTGGTGTGTCCGGTGGTCCCCCCAGCATACACCTGAGGCGGCCCTGGAGCGTCAACACCCCCCCCCCTCCCCCTGGTGTGTCCGGTGGTCCCCCCAGCCTACATCTGAGGCTGCCCTGGGGCGTCAACACCACCCCCTCCCCCTGGTGTGTCCGGTGGTCCCCCCAGCCTACACCTGAGGCTGCCCTGGGGCGTCAACACCCCCCCCCTCCCCCTGGTGTGTCCGGTGGTCCCCCCAGCCTACACCTGAGGCCGCCCTGGGGCGTCAACACCCCCCCCCTCCCCCTGGTGTGTCCGGTGGTCCCCCCAGCCTACACCTGAGGCGGCCCTGGGGCGTCAACACCCCCCCCTCCCCCTGGTGTGTCTGGTGGTCCCCCCAGCCTACACCTGAGGCCGCCCTGGGGCGTCAACACCCCCCCTCCCTCTGGTGTGTCCGGTGGTCCCCCCAGCCTACACCTGAGGCCACCCTGGGGCGTCAACACCCCCCCTCCCCCTGGTGTGTCTGGTGGTCCCCCAGCCTACACCTGAGGCCGCCCTGGGGCGTCAACCCCCCCCCCCCTCCCCCTGGTGTCTCCGGTGGTCCCCCCAGCCTACACCTGAGGCCGCCCTGGGGCGTCAACATCCCCCTCCCCCTGGTGTGTCCGGTGGTCCCCCCAGCCTACACCTGAGGCTGCCCTGGGGCGTCAACACCCCCCCCCTCCCCCTGGTGTGTCCGGTGGTCCCCCCAGCCTACACCTGAGGCTGCCCTGGGGCGTCAACACCCCCCCTCCCCCTGGTGTGTCCGGTGGTCCCCCCAGCCTACACCTGAGGCTGCCCTGGGGCGTCAACACCCCCCCCTCCCCCTGGTGTGTCCGGTGGTCCCCCCAGCCTACACCTGAGGCCGCCCTGGGGCGTCAACACCCCCCTCCCCCTGGTGTGTCCGGTGGTCCCCCCAGCCTACACCTGAGGCCGCCCTGGGGCGTCAACACCCCCCCTCCCCCTGGTGTGTCCGGTGGTCCCCCCAGCCTACACCTGAGGCCGCCCTGGGGCGTCAACACCCCCCCCTCCCCCTGGTGTGTCCGCTGGTCCCCTCAGCCTACACCTGAGGCCGTCCTGGGGCGTCAACACCCCCCCCTCCCCCTGGTGTGTCCGGTGGTCCCCCCAGCCTACACCTGAGGCTGCCCTGGGGCATCAACACCCCCCTCCCCATGGTGTGTCCGGTGGTCCCCCCAGCCTACACCTGAGGCCGCCCTGGGGCGTCAACCCACCCCCCCTCCCCCTGGTGTGTCCGGTGGACCCCCCAGCCTACACCTGAGGCTGCCCTGGGGCGTCAACACCCCCCCCCTCCCCCTGGTGTGTCCGGTGGTCCCCCCAGCCTACACCTGAGGCCGCCCTGGGGCGTCAACACCCCCCCTCCCCCTGGTGTGTCCGGTGGTCCCCCCAGCCTACACCTGAGGCCGCCCTGGGGCGTCAACACCCCCCCCCTCCCCCTGGTGTGTCCGGTGGTCCCCCCAGCCTACACCTGAGGCTGCCCTGGGGCGTCAACACCCCCCCCTCCCCCTGGTGTGTCCGGTGGTCTCCCCAGCCTACACCTGAGGCCGCCCTGGGGCGTCAACACCCCCCCACTCCCCCTGGTGTGTCCGGTGGTCCCCCCAGCTTACACCTGAGGCCGCCCTGGGGCGTCAACAACCCCCCCTCCCCCTGGTGTGTCCGGTGGTCCCCCCAGCCTACACCTGAGGCTGCCCTGGGGCGTCAACACCCCCCCTCCCCCTGGTGTGTCCGGTGGTCCCCCCAGCCTACACCTGAGGCTGCCCTGGGGCGTCAACACCCCCCCTCCCCCTAGTGTGTCTGGTGGTCCCCCCAGTCTACACCTGAGGCCGCCCTGGGGCGTCAACACCCCCCCCTCCCCCTGTTGTGTCCGGTGGTCCCCCCAGCCTACACCTGAGGCCGCCCTGGGGCGTCAACACCCCCCCCTCCCCCTGGTGTGTCCGGTGGTCCCCCCAGCCTACACCTGAGGCCGCCCTGGGGCGTCAACCCCCCCCCTCCCCCTGGTGTGTCCGGTGGTCCCCCCAGCCTACACCTGAGGCCGCCCTGGGGCGTCAACACCCCCCCTCCCCCTGGTGTGTCCGGTGGTCCCCCCAGCCTACACCTGAGGCTGCCCTGGGGCGTCAACACCCCCCCCCTCCCCCTGGTGTGTCCGGTGGTCCCCCCAGCCTACACCTGAGGCTGCCCTGGGGCGTCAATACCCCCCCTCCCCCTGGTGTGTCCGGTGGTCCCCCCAGCCTACACCTGAGGCTGCCCTGGGGCGTCAACACCCCCCCCTCCCCCTGGTGTGTCCGGTGGTCCCCCCAGCCTACACCTGAGGCCGCCCTGGGGCGTCAACACCCCCCCACTCCCCCTGGTGTGTCCGGTGGTCCCCCCAGCTTACACCTGAGGCCGCCCTGGGGCGTCAACAACCCCCCCCTCCCCCTGGTGTGTCCGGTGGTCCCCCCAGCCTACACCTGAGGCTGCCCTGGGGCGTCAACACCCCCCCTCCCCCTGGTGTGTCCGGTGGTCCCCCAAGCCTACACCTGAGGCTGCCCTGGGGCGTCAACACCCCCCCTCCCCCTAGTGTGTCTGGTGGTCCCCCCAGTCTACACCTGAGGCCGCCCTGGGGCGTCAACACCCCCCCTCCCCCTGTTGTGTCCGGTGGTCCCCCCAGCCTACACCTGAGGCCGCCCTGGGCCGTCAACACCCCCCCCCCTCCCACTGGTGTGTCCGGTGGTCCCCCCAGCCTACACCTGTGGCTGCCCTGGGGCGTCAACACCCCCCCTCCCCCTGGTGTGTCCGGTGGTCTCCCCAGCCTACACCTGAGGCCGCCCTGGGGCGTCAACACCCCCCCACTCCCCCTGGTGTGTCCGGTGGTCCCCCCAGCTTACACCTGAGGCCGCCCTGGGGCGTCAACAACCCCCCCCTCCCCCTGGTGTGTCCGGTGGTCCCCCCAGCCTACACCTGAGGCTGCCCTGGGGCGTCAACACCCCCCCTCCCCCTGGTGTGTCCGGTGGTCCCCCCAGCCTACACCTGAGGCTGCCCTGGGGCGTCAACACCCCCCCTCCCCCTAGTGTGTCTGGTGGTCCCCCCAGTCTACACCTGAGGCCGCCCTGGGGCGTCAACACCCCCCCCCCTCCCCCTGTTGTGTCCGGTGGTCCCCCCAGCCTACACCTGAGGCCGCCCTGGGGCGTCAACACCCCCCCCCCCCTCCCCCTGGTGTGTCCGGTGGTCCCCCCAGCCTACACCTGAGGCCGCCCTGGGGCGTCAACCCCCCCCCCTCCCCCTGGTGTGTCCGGTGGTCCCCCCAGCCTACACCTGAGGCCGCCCTGGGGCGTCAACACCCCCCCTCCCCCTGGTGTGTCCGGTGGTCCCCCCAGCCTACACCTGAGGCTGCCCTGGGGCGTCAACACCCCCCCCCTCCCCCTGGTGTGTCCGGTGGTCCCCCCAGCCTACACCTGAATCTGCCCTGGGGCGTCAACACCCCCCTCCCCCTGGTGTGTCCGGTGGTCCCCCCAGCCTACACCTGAGGCTGCCCTGGGGCGTCAACACCCCCCCCTCCCCCTGGTGTGTCCGGTGGTCCCCCCAGCCTACACCTGAGGCCGCCCTGGGGCGTCAACACCCCCCCACTCCCCCTGGTGTGTCCGGTGGTCCCCCCAGCTTACACCTGAGGCCGCCCTGGGGCGTCAACAACCCCCCCCCTCCCCCTGGTGTGTCCGGTGGTCCCCCCAGCCTACACCTGAGGCTGCCCTGGGGCGTCAACACCCCCCCTCCCCCTGGTGTGTCCGGTGGTCCCCCCAGCCTACACCTGAGGCTGCCCTGGGGCGTCAACACCCCCCCTCCCCCTAGTGTGTCTGGTGGTCCCCCCAGTCTACACCTGAGGCCGCCCTGGGGCGTCAACACCCCCCCCCTCCCCCTGTTGTGTCCGGTGGTCCCCCCAGCCTACACCTGAGGCCGCCCTGGGGCGTCAACACCCCCCCCCCTCCCACTGGTGTGTCCGGTGGTCCCCCCAGCCTACACCTGTGGCTGCCCTGGGGCGTCAACACCCCCCCCTCCCCCTGGTGTGTCCGGTGGTCCCCCCAGCCTACACCTGAGGCCGCCCTGGGGCGTCAACACCCCCCCCCCCTCCCCTTGGTGTGTCCGGTGGTCCCCCCAGCCTACACCTGAGGCCGCCCTAGGGCGTCAACACCCCCCTCTTCCCCTGGTGTGTCCGGTGGTCCCCCCAGCCTACACCTGAGGCCGCCCTGGGGCGTCAACACCCCCCCCCTCCCCCTGGTGTGTCCGGTGGTCCCCCCAGCCTACACCTGAGGCTGCCCTATGGCATCAACACCCCCCCTCCCCTTGGTGTGTCCGGTGGTCCCCCCAGCCTACACCTGAGGCGGCCCTGTGGCGTCAACACCCCCCCTCCCCCTGGTGTGTCCGGTGGTCCCCCCAGCCTACACCTGAGGCGGCCCTGGGGCGTCAACACACCCCCTCCCCCTGGTGTGTCCGGTGGTCCCCCCAGCCTACACCTGAGGCTGCCCTGGGGCGTCAACACCCCCCCTCCCCCTGGTGTGTCCGGTGGTCCCCCCAGCCTACACCTGAGGCTGCCCTGGGGCGTCAACACCCCCCCCTCCCCCTGGTGTGTCCGGTGGTCCCCCCAGCCTACACCTGAGGCTGCCCTATGGCATCAACACCCCCCCTCCCCTTGGTGTGTCCGGTGGTCCCCCCAGCCTACACCTGAGGCGGCCCTGTGGCGTCAACACCCCCCCTCCCCCTGGTGTGTCCGGTGGTCCCCCCAGCCTACACCTGAGGCGGCCCTGGGGCGTCAACACCCCCCCCCTCCCCCTGGTTTTCCGGTGGTCCCCCCAGCCTACACCTGAGGCTGCCCTGGGGCGTCAACACCCCCCCTCCCCCTGGTGTGTCCGGTGGTCCCCCCAGCCTACACCTGAGGCGGCCCTGGGGCGTCAACATCCCCCCCCCTCCCCCTGGTGTGTCCGGTGGTCCCCCCAGCCTACACCTGAGGCCGCCCTGGGGTGTCAACACCCCCCTCCCCCTGGTGTGTCCGGTGGTCCCCCAGCCTACACCTGAGGCCGCCCTGGGGCGTCAACACCCCTCCCCTCCCCCTGGTGTGTCTGGTGGTCCCCCCAGCCTACACCTGAGGCTGCCCTGGGGCGTCAACACCCCCCCCCCTCCCCCTGGTGTGTCCGGCAACGTGCAGAATCTTGTCAACCATCAGCTGAGGGAGGCGTGCCAAGCTTGTCCTCTGAAACAGATTTTTCTGCGTATATTTGTAAGGTTTTGGGAGCCCGGGGCAGGATGGTTGTTATCCTCGGCAGTGTTGAGGTCCGGGTAATAAGCCCAACCACCTTCGCAGCGAGGGGCAAGGACGTGCCTCGCCTTGGATTCACACAGACGTCGTGAAGAATCAAGAATGTAATCAGCGCCACTTTACCACCGATATTACGGATCCGACCAACCTTTTGCTCAGTATCAATTCAGTCCTTCAGTGATGGTGTAGTTAAGTCGTCAGAGCATGATGCGAGAACTTAAACCAAACCATTACAGATGTGGGTAGTCTGTCATCACTTCCTGGTACAGAATAACTTCAAAACTATCTGAATTTACTCAGTGAGTCAAGTTACTCACCGTGAGCCATGGGTCTCCCAGCTGGTCAGGGGATAACACAACTTTTAATTGTTGACCTGGCAGCTCAGAGTGCACAAGTATAGTTCACTGGCAGCTCAGAGTTCACAAGTATAGTTCACTGGCAGCTCAGAGTGCATCATTATTATACAAGTCTCCTTCAGGCCTCTTGAGATGTGCAGCATCACACTCCATTTTGTGGAATTGAGCAAAGATGATAATTTTTTCCATCTTCACTTAACCTATCTTAGCTTATGCATATTCAAGATTCTCAGGTGTCACAGAAAAGAAGAGCCCTTATTGCATGAAGGTCTTGGGGCGAGAGTTGTTTGGCACCGACACGTAGTGGTGTTATTTATTATAATCTGTCTTTTACAAGTCAGGTAAAAATGTTGGAGGCTAATGCGTCATCAACCAGCATATTGCGAGGGTAGAGCATCTCCGCCTTGCCAAAGGTATACTATACAAAGGTACTTTGTATAGTATAACACTATACAAAGGTACTTTGTATAGTATAACACTATACATTTGCAATCAAATATGCAATGAAGAATTCACAACTAATTTGTGATTAGTTTTTGCAATCCTTTTTTAAAGTAATCATTATTGTCAACATATTTATTGACAACATTGATTTACAATTGTGCTTACTCGAGCTAATTCAATTAGGTGTTATTACAGTGGCGATGTTGCTTATATTCACTGCCACACAGGATGAAACATTATACATAAGACTTAAGGTTTAACTCTTATATTCAACCACATATTTCATCAGGTTATAATCATTACATCACATATTACACATATTGTAATCTACGAATTAGTCAATATAATTTCCTTCTGTTTACTGCAACACAGGACAGTGAAGGCTTCATAAGAGATGAAAGAAAACTTTATTTTCTCCTCTTTTCTCCCTTTGGCATTGTTCTTCCTTCTTTAATATGGAAAAGCAAATTTAGGATAAATGGTTAGTGTCGTCCAATATACCAGTTTCAATGAAATAGTTATACAGTTGGTGGTTCAATAGGCCGGGAGGTCTAAAATATTTTACAGTTTCACATTCAGTTAGGTTTGACTAGACCACACACTAGAAGGTGAAGGGACAACAACGTTTTGGTTCGTCCTCGACCATTCTCAAGTCATTCTCTTTCTCAAGTCAGTTAGGTTGTGTTCCAGTGAATGATTTAAAGGTTTGCCTCAGAGTTCACAAGCTGAACATTCTGGTAGTAGGACAGACTCACTAACCTGTCAGATGTGCCTATAATTAAGGAGAATTCGTACCATGAGTACATCACATTGTTTGGTCCGGTAATTGAGCTGACTATATTGTTACAAATACCTATTGTTACAAAAGTTGTCAAACCATTTAATACTGAAGCTTTGAGGTCTTTGGGCATTTCTTTTGTCTACTAAATCTGAAGGAACCATTATAATTTATATGGTTAAAATAATTGCACTAGATGATCCAGTCGCACTCTTTATTTTCTTTCTTGCAAGCCTCATGGGCCAATCAATCGACTAAGTCTGGCTTTTACACCCCACCATGGGATGACATCAGCATAAATTTCATACAATGTGCATTATCAATGGTAAATATCACCAATCATGAATAGCCATTATTTATGAATGGTTATTTAAAGACTGCAGAACACTTTTAATCACCAAAAAAACACTTTATCCCATTGAGCTAAAGGTACTCAGTGGCTAGAAAAATACCCAATAGCTCAGTCTGTGTTAAAGCTTCTTTAGTCGTTCAGTTCAGTTTTATATTTATATATACAAGAGTTCTTACACTTGTACAGCCACTAGCACGCGTAGCGTTTTGGGCAAGTCCATAATCCTATGTTCCCTGGAATACGACCCGCCAAATAATTTAACAACCAGATACCCATTTTACTGTTGGTTAAACAGAGGCTACAGTTAAGGATTGACGTCCAGCTAATCCTCCCCGACCAGGATACGAACCCAGGACAAAACGCTCGCGAAACGCCAGGTGTCTTACCACTACACCACGGGGACTGTCGAACATATTAGATTAATATAAGTGTTCTAATAAAGATTAGAACATGGTAGCAATATGTGCAAGTTATATACAAAAAAGTGTTTGCATGTGTACCAGACTAATGTGGTTCAAGAATACAAATATAGCCAGCTGATAATTGGCAAGGCAAAAATTTGCAATATGCAAAATATTTATATTGTCTCGCCACTGTATTGTCTGGTCACTGTAACCACCGTCACAGTGGCAAGAATGGGTAGATGGGTACCACGTCCGGTACCCGTCACAGTGGCAAGAATGGGTAGATGGGTACCACGTCCGGTACCCATCACAGTGGCAAGAATGGGTAGATGGGTACCACGTCCGGTACCCATCACAGTGGCAAGAATGGGTAGATGGATACCACGTCCGGTACCCATCACAGTGGCAAGAATGGGTAGATGGGTACCACGTCCGGTACCCATCACAGTGGCAAGAATGGGTAGATGGGTACCACGTCCGGTACCCATCCACACTATCACCACCTCTTCCTTTCCTTTCCTTCACCATCATCATCACCCTCTCCATCATCCCCTTTCCTAACCTTCACCACCATCTTGGACCTAGATTCACGACGCTCCATGTATTTCTTCGTAAGTAGTTGTGCTACGAATGTTCTTAAGTATTGCCTACGAACGTTCATACGTCCAAATCAGAAAGATAAACTTACGAAGATTTTAGCAACTTCACTTAAGTCTCGCTAGATGTCACTAGGGCTTTTCGTTTGACCAATCAGAGAGAAGGTAACATTTTTCATCTTACAGCTGTAGCCAATCACAGCGTTGTTATATTGGAGTGTATCCGTGTTCACTTGCCACCTATTTACGTCGATTTTTTTTTTTTATAAAATTAGTAGATTTTGGAGAAAAACTATGTGTTTTCAACTTCTACAGGCAGCACCAACATTGCAGTAAACAAATATGTTATATTTTTTGTTTATCTACGTAATTCTAAGAGATATTGTATGTTTTCCTTGTCTCTCCCAAGATTTGAGAAGCGATGGTATTTATTTCCATATATATTTACCTAAATTTAACCAGGGCCACTAAGTATCTAGTGGCCTAGACGAGGACAGAAAGCCGGCGCCAATTGTCCTAATTATATTTTCTAGCTGGATTTTGGCCTTTACGGATTCAGCGGGTAGGCGGTTCCATGGGTATATAACCCTCTGGGTGAAAAAACATCTGTTTTCATTCCTACTTCAAAGGACATACTCTCCAACACTATATATGTGAATGCCCTGTTATCAGTGACTTCAAACCAAATGGTATGAAGTACTTTGAGCTCAGAACCTAGCCTCTTCGCTTTTACAACCTTCTCAACCATTCAACCCCTTCGCTCTCCTTCACAAGCTTTCCTAATCATAATCACCTTGCCTTTAACACAACATAAGCAAGGGGGGCCTTGTAGCCTGGTGGATAGCGCGCAGGACTCGTTATTCTGTGGCGCGGGTTCGATTCCCGCACGAGGCAGAAACAAATGGGCAAAGTTTCTCTTACCCTTAATGCCCCTGTTACCTAGCAGTAAATAGGTACCTGGGAGATAGTCTGCTGTCACAGGCTGCTTCCTGGGGTGTGTGTGTGTGTGTGTGTGTGTGTGTGTGGTGTGGAGGAAAAAAAAAGTAGTTAGTAAACAGTTGATTGACAGTTGAGAGGCGGCGGGCCGAAAGAGCAAAGCTCAACCCCTGCAAACACAACTAGGTGAATACAACTAGGTGAATACAACATAATTCCTTCAATAAATTATAAATAATTTACAAAAGACCAACTAATATAGACAATGTAGACAAACTAATCAAGTAGAAAACATGTTGGATGAGTCTAAGTTAAGATTGAGTCTGGTATTTAGCAGTGTGTGATATGGGTGTCATTTGCCATTTAACGCAGAGCGTTGGGCAGGCATGGGAATCAAAGCCGCCCTTCTAGGACAAACTATCTGTTCAGTTTGGTGAGACTAGCCCCAAGCGTCAGGTCTACAACCATACACATATTAGTTTATAGATAGATATTAATAAACATTATGAGGGTAAAAGCAATAGATTAAATGTTGCTCTATTAAAGCTCATCTTCACTCTGTATTATGTATAATTAACTCAAAATAATGCTAATTTAGTTAACTAAAGCAAAGTGGTAATATTCATAGTTCACTAAACCATGATAATTGTATAATAATAAATACGTATATATATATAATTGTATAATAATAATAATATAATATTATATTATAATATTTACATTATAATTGTAACCCCAACTTGGAGCTTCCTATTGATAATTTCTTACTTAATATTGTACGACTCGAGCTTCATAACAGCCTTCATTATGCATTATATTATTGAAGGTGAGAAGACGGTAAAGACAACACCACATGTGGTCCTCAAGACAACACCACATGTGGTCTTCAAGACAACACCACATGTGGTCCTCAAGACAACACCACATGTGGTCCTCATGACAACACCACATGTGGTCTTCAAGACAACACCACATGTGGTCTTCAAGACAACACCACATGTGGTCCTCAAGACAACACCTCATGTGGTCCTCAAGACAACACCTCATGTGGTCCTCAAGACAACACCACATGTGGTCCTCAAGACAACACCACATGTGGTCCTCAAGACAACACCTCATGTGGTCCTCAAGACAACACCACATGTGGTCCTCAAGACAACACCACATGTGGTCTTCAAGACAACACCACATGTGGTCCTCAAGACAACACCTCATGTGGTCCTCAAGACAACACCACATGTGGTCCTCAAGACAACACCTCATGTGGTCCTCAAGACAACACCACATGTGGTCCTCAAGACAACACCTCATGTGGTCCTCAAGACAACACCACATGTGGTCCTCAAGACAACACCTCATGTGGTCCTCAAGACAACACCACATGTGGTCCTCAAGACAACACCTCATGTGGTCCTCAAGACAACACCACATGTGGTCCTCAAGACAACACCTCATGTGGTCCTCAAGACAACACCACATGTGGTCCTCAAGACAACACCTCATGTGGTCCTCAAGACAACACCACATGTGGTCCTCAAGACAACACCACATGTGGTCCTCAAGACAACACCTCATGTGGTCCTCAAGACAACACCACATGTGGTCTTCAAGACAACACCACATGTGGTCTTCAAGACAACACCTCATGTGGTCTTCAAGACAACACCACATGTGGTCTTCAAGACAACACCACATGTGGTCTTCAAGACAACACCACATGTGGTCTTCAAGACAACACCACATGTGGTCTTCAAGACAACACCACATGTGGTCTTCAAGACAACACCACATGTGGTCTTCAAGACAACACCACATGTGGTCCTCAAGACAACACCACATGTGGTCCTCAAGACAACACCACATGTGGTCCTCAAGACAACACCACATGTGGTCCTCAATACAACACCACATGTGGTCCTCATGACAACACCACATGTGGTCCTCAATACAACACCACATGTGGTCTTCAAGACAACACCACATGTGGTCTTCAAGACAACACCACATGTGGTCCTCAAGACAACACCACATGTGGTCTTCAAGACAACACCACATGTGGTCTTCAAGACAACACCACATGTGGTCCTCAAGACAACACCACAAGTGGTCCTCAAGACAACACCACCTATGGTTCTAAAGACAAGACCAGATGAATAAACTAATTTTAATTTAATAATGTAATTTCTTTTACACATATATAATCATTGCCCAGCACGTGTCAATGCACAAAAAAACTGGTATTTGATGGGATCATTTGGCGACTCCACCAACATGTAGTACAGCTCCGTGTTGTACTAGACAGCCACAGAAAGATTAAACTTAGAAGATAAATGGAGACAAAGCGAGAGCGAGGCCAGTAAACATAGGGAAATAATACATTCGAAATTAGCAAATAAAGAAAATCTGATGGAGTGTGTATGAGTTGAAATCAAGAGTTTTGTTAAGTAAGCGGCTTTTGCTGTACACGTATGTTCTCATACACCATTTTCAGCTTGATGTATTCAGAGATGAGCATATACAAAGTACAAAGTCCGTCCTCCGAATAGACAGTACGTTTTAATACTAAATGCAATAAGTACAATCCTGACTGTCGGCATAGTACATAAATACACTTAATCGCCTGCATCGCACTAAAATATTGTAAATATTAGAGCTTACCGGAAATGCTGTATAGAAAACCACGACCTAACCTAACCTTGGGAGTGTAGGAGGACTAGCATGTAAATAGCATTTATTGCTTCTTAATTACAATTAGTACTTAACCTATGGCTATATTGATATTATAATTTTATAAAACTAATAAAACAAAACTAAAGTCTTTCAATAAATTATAAAGTAGCTCAGGATATTTTCAAATTTTCTATATAATCTCTATATAAATAAAAATGAAAATGTTCGTTTGTTCAAAATCGCTAATCTCCGAAAGTTCTTCACCGATTGTTTTGAAATGTTCACACAATGTTCCATAAGCATCAGAGCGGGATGCGAGTGGAACAGCGATGCGAATTTTATATACATATTATATTAATGTCATGTCTGTGACGGAAAAAACTTTTTTTTTTTTTAAATTGCGTTTTTCATGAGTTTTTCATGTGTGAGAAATCTTTGAAACCTCTTTACCAATTTTAACACGACGTTGCATTCGAATAGGCGCGTGTTTCTATATACCTACTATATACATGCCTCACCTGTGACCGGAGAAAACATGCTCATTTTCTTTTAAACAGCGCCATCTGTTAGACGTAAGAGCAACACACGCTGTAATCTCCCAAAGTTCTTCACCGAAAGCATTTAAATTCTGACACAACGTTCCATTCGAATATGTGCATCTTTTTATATGCCTACTATATAGATGCCACCCCTGTGACAGGTAAAACGATGCGTTTTTGAAAAACAGCGCCATCTGTTGAGCATAATAGCAACATGCACGCTATACTAAATATGTCACGAATTCTATTTCAATGTTTCCGATTGGATTGATAAATTTTATTTTCATAGATTTCGATTCATTTCATTTTTTATTGAATTATTTTGTGTGACATTGTGTTGGAATTGAGCTGTGTTGTTTACCATACCGGTATTTACGTAAGCACAGGTATAGATGCCACACCTGTAACAAGTAAAACTATGCTTTCCTTGAAAAAACAGCGCCATTTGTTGCATGTAAGAGCTACACACACATGATGTACTAAATATGTTACAATTCCATTTCAATGTTTCTGATTGCATTGATAAATTGAATTTTCATAGATTTTGATTTATTTTCATTTTGATTTAATTATTTTGTGTGAATTGCGATGGAATTGAGCTGTATTGTTTACCATATTGTTCATTTCGTGAATATAGTTTATTTTTTTTACTTTTTAATATTTTCATTTCATTTTTTAACTTTTTTCTTATTTTTCAGTGATGGGAACATCAGATCACTTGAGGTTCCCAACTTTCTGATGGGAACATCAGACCAGTTGGGAAGGCATCGGACGAGGGAGTGGGGAATGGTGGGGAGGACGAGGGGACGGAAGTGAGAGATGGTGGGGAGGACGAGGGGACGGGTGAGAGGGGAATGGTGTGGAGGACTGGGGTACAGGGAGGTTGCTGACCCACAGCAACGCGTGGCCGGGTACTGCTAGTTGTTTAATAATACTGACAAAGAAATTCTTTATATTTAAAACTTACGTATATAAAATTTAACACAAAAACTTCAACCGAAAAATTTTGAGTGTATTAACAGAAAATGAGGAGAATATATGGGGAGGTAAATGTAACAGCACAATTAAGTGTATATATGTACTATGTCAGGATTGTACTTATTACATTTAGTGTTAAAAGTTACTGTGTGTTCGGAGGAAGGGTTGACAAAGTCACTCAAAGTTGTTGTTTCCTGAAGAACTCTCTCCCGCCAGAACACAACCCAGGCGCTTACCTCCCACCAGACGCCACTGTAACAATAATGCAATAAGTCAATCAACAATTATTCAACCATTATTTCCTGTCTATGTTGAACCAACTGTGTCTTCAACACTCATAATGGAAGTGCTCTCCTTTCTCCTTAATAATATATCCCCTATAATGGTTAGCGGCGCCCGGGTCTCTTTCTCTGTGCGTCCCTAGCATTCTCCTTTCTTCGTACTCTACCGTTCTATCTGGCTCTCACTCTATGTCCCTCTCTTTCACTCGCCTAACCACTTGGACTGGACGGTAGAGTGACGATCTCACTTCATGCAGGTCGGCGTTCAATCCCCGACCGTCCAAATGGTTGAGCACTATTCTTTTCCACCGTCCCAAACCTTATCCTAATCCCTTCCAAGTGCTATATAGTCGTAATGGCTTGGCGCTTTCCCCTGATAACTCCTTCCTTTCCATTCTCTCTGCCTCCCTCACTCCCATTCTCTCTTCCTCCCTTCCTTTTATCTCTCCTTTCCTCCCTATCCCTCCTATTCTCTCCCTCTCTCTCTATCCCATTCTCTTTCTTACTCTCGTTCTCTCTCTCATTCCCTCTCTCCCCTTCCATTCTCTTTCTCCTTTCCTCCCTCTCATTCTCTTTCCTTTCACCCTTCCAACTTCTTTCCCATTCAGTAAACACAATATCAACGTGTAACGTTAATACAAAGGTGAACCATTACCATCAATGATGGTAATGAACTCAATGATGAATTACCGTTGCTCCGAGAGAGAGTGATCCAGCCGGCCACAGGGCGAAACATGCTCGAGTAGCGATGAATCACTTGAATTAACGTTACTAACGTTGAATCGACGTTCAATCAACGTTTCCTACGTCAAACCAACGTTATCGGCGTTGATTCAATGTCAATAACAGCTACAAACAGTTGTTAAATAACTCTGTGGGCAATTAAATTCATATTTCAGACATCACAGAAGCCATTGGTTGTCGCAATAGGGGCCAAATCTAACTCTAGACGGGACATGGGCGTCGACCCTGACCCCCATTTTCCCTTCCAATAACTCTCCACATTCAAACATAATTCACCAAGGAGCGGTCCGTGAAGGTAAGTACATCAGTATCCCCCCCCCCCTAACCTCAGACAGACAGATATTCTGTTCTATATAGATTATTCCCTCTTACATGCATATTGTGAAACGACATATCAAATGTCGTTTCTGTCGATAAATATTATTTCATTTATATACACGTCAAAAGACTCATTAATGGTTCAATTCTTTCGTGAAGCAGAATCCTTAGTTCGGTATTTTATATGTTAATGAAATCGACTTGAGAATGGTCCAGGACGGACCGAAACGTCGTCGTCCCTTCACCTTCTAGTGTGAGTGTGGTCTGGTCAACATGTTAATGAAATATATGTTAGGATTTGTCACACAGGAGTGTGATGTGTCTGAGGTAACGTGTCTAGTGTCTCTGCTTAAATATCATCCAGTAATATAATATCCTTCATTTGCATCGGGTATGTCAGTATCTTAATTTATCACATCATATGTATTCAGATATAAACTTTTTCCCAGACGAATAATGCAAAGAAAAGTTGTCGTTTGTTATTCAGGAACCTTTACACACAGTTGACAGGAATTATTAACGTCATAAACTGTGACTCCAGTAACGCAGGTACACAAAGCTGTTATTAGACTAAACTTCACAAACGTTATCTATAAATAAACTATCACTGTCTAAGTCATTTACATGTACTAAATATCATGAAATTATTTTCATCATAAAAGCCTACTTAATATAACAAAATAAAGAATATGGACTATATGAAACGGTTTGTAAATGTCCCGAAGGTGAATGAATAAATTACTTTAAAAAAACCATGTTAGGAAGGTAAGGACAGATTTATATCAAAGTTCTACAAACATTGAAATGCAAGACACATTGAAAGTGAATGAAAGATAAACTTCAAAAGAACATGAAGCAATTACACGAGAGAATAAATGGGTGACTTGCATGACTTGCATCATATCCAATATTACCCAATATTTCGTGATCTATCTTGTATTGAAAGTTTGTTTTCACCTCATCCAAAACTGTTGTAACATATCACCTCACCCAAATGCAGGTATATAAAATGAAAAGCCATTTGAATTGTAGCATAGTAAGAAATTTGTTTGCAGGTTATAGTTGTGTGTGTGTGTACTATAGTCTTTGAAAATGAAATAAGTTATTACGAAACGCGTTCAAGTGTCGCGTCAGACTAGAAATAAAAATGAATTTTGGAGAACTGATCTTTCAATTACCATCGACAGTGAAAAGAACCATAAGAAATATTGAGAAAATTCGTGTTAGAATTATTAATCTTACTTTTTCGGTCATATTAAATAATATATATATATATATATATATATATATATATATATATATATATATATATATATATATATATGTCGTACCTAATAGCCAGAACGCACTTCTCAGCCTACTATTCAAGGCCTGATTTGCCTAATAAGCCAAGTTTTCATGAATTAATGTTTTTTCGTCTACCTAACCTACCTAACCTAACCTAACCTAGCTTTTTTTGGCTACCTAACCTAACCTTACCTATAAATATCGATTAGGTTAGGTTAGGTAGGGTTGGTTAGGTTCGGTCATATATCTACGTTAATTTTAAATCCAGTAAAAAGAATTGACCTCATACATAGAGAAAAGGGTTGCTTTATCATTTCATAAGAAAAAAATTATTGTAAATATATTAATTCAGGAAAACTTGGCTTATTAGGCAAATCGGGCCTTGAATAGTAGGCTGAGAAGTGAGTTCTGGCTACTAGGTACGACATATATATATATATATATATATATATATATATATATATATATATATATATATATATATATATTATATATATATATATATATATTATTAAATATGACCGAAAAAGTAAGATTAATAGTTCTAACACGAATTTTCTCAATCTTTCGTACATTGCGCTTCACTGTTGGAGGTAAATCAAAAATCACTTCTCCAAAATTCATTAATATTTCTAGTCTGACGCGACACGGGCGCGTTTCGTAAAACTTATTACATTTTCACAGACTTCACAAATACACAACTGATTAGAACTTACGTCTCTCTGATATTATATCTACATTTGAGTGAGGTGGGAAGGGTGATGTGGCATTAACACAAGACAGAACAGGAGGGGATATTAATAGGGTATTAAAAGTATCAACACAAGACAGAACAGAAACAATGGGTATTGAATAGAAGTGTTTGTAGAAAGCCTATTGGTCCATATTTCTTGATGCTTCTATATTGGAGCGGAGTCTTGAGGTGGGTAGAATATAGTTGTGCAATAATTGGCTGTTGATTGCTGGTGTTGACTTCTTGATGTGTAGTGCCTCGCAAACGTCAAGCCGCCTGCTATCGCTGTATCTATCGATGATTTCTGTGTTGTTTACTAGGATTTCTCTGGCGATGGTTTGGTTATGGGAAGAGATTATATGTTCCTTAATGGAGCCCTGTTGCTTATGCATCGTTAAACGCCTAGAAAGAGATGTTGTTGTCTTGCCTATATACTGGGTTTTTTGGAGCTTACAGTCCCCAAGTGGGCATTTGAAGGCATAGACGACGTTAGTCTCTTTTAAAGCGTTCTGTTTTGTGTCTGGAGAGTTTCTCATGAGTAGGCTGGCCGTTTTTCTGGTTTTATAGTAAATCGTCAGTTGTATCCTCTGATTTTTGTCTGTAGGGATAACGTTTCTATTAACAATATCTTTCAGGACCCTTTCCTCCGTTTTATGAGCTGTGGAAAAGAAGTTCCTGTAAAATAGTCTAATAGGGGGTATAGGTGTTGTGTTAGTTGTCTCTTCAGAGGTTGCATGGCTTTTCACTTTCCTTCTTATGATGTCTTCGATGAAACCATTGGAGAAGCCGTTATTGACTAGGACCTGCCTTACCCTACAGAGTTCTTCGTCGACTTGCTTCCATTCTGAGCTGTGGCTGAGAGAACGGTCGACGTATGCGTTAACAACACTCCTCTTGTACCTGTATATATATATATATATATATATATATACAGGTACAAGAAAATAGTTAGAGGGATAGAAGCCCTAAACCAGAAAATAATAAATACAGAATATGCGGTCATATTCAATGAAACATGTTTGAAAGAAAACCTGCTGCCAGTATACACCAATATATATATATATATATATATATATATATATATATATATATATATATATATATATATATATATATATATATATATATATATATATATATATATATATATTATATATATATATATATATATATATATATATATATATATATATATATATATATATATATATATATATATATATATATATATATATATATATAAATATGCAATTGACGATCACAAAACACTGATCATTTTATGCGGAACATAAAATGATCATATTTCTTATTTTTTTCTTTTTTATTTTTTTTTTAAATTTTTCATATTTCTCTGTGGATTTTCCGCATATATATATATATATATATATATATATATATATATATATATATATATATATATATATATATATATATATATATATATATATATATATATATATATATATATATATAAATATATTTTGGTAGCAGTCTTTCCTGTAGACATATATTATGTCTACATATATTATGCCAACAGAATCTCCAACTCCACTTTCCGGGCCATCTCACTCGGTCTGGACATAACGTGACAGTTTATATAAAGATTTAGGAGAGTGACTTGGTCCTCAGTGAGGTTGATTCCTGCAAGGTTCAGGAAGCCGTCTCTTGGTCGTGGAATTGACATAGGTCCTCCATATAACGTTGTTAGTTTCTTGATTATAGTGCTGAGGTGATGTCGATCTATGAGGATGTCGAGGTGTTGCTCGATGCGAGTACGGAGACTTTCGTCGATGTTGCTGTTTCTCCATTGGTTTGTAGCATGAAGTAGTTGCGTTTTGTTGTCTTTGATTTCATTTTCTGCCTTTTATATCTGATTACGAATCAGATCTTGGCGATATTTTATCGTGAAGGCTTGATTCCTTGCTGCTGGGTCGTGCGTTTTAATATTAGTATATTTTGGTAGCAGTCTTTCCTGTAGACATATATTATTAAATATGACCGAAAAAGTAAGATTAATAATTCTAACACGAATCGATAGATACAGCGATAGCAGGCGGCTTGAAGTCTGTGAGGCACTACACATCAAGAAGTCAACACCAGCAATCAACAGCCAATTAATGCACAACTATATTCTACCCACTTCAAGACTCCGCTCCAATATAGAAGCATCAAGAAATATGGGCCAATAGGCCCTCTGCAATTACTTCCATTCTTACCTTCAATACCCATTGTTTCGTGTTCTATCCTGTGTTGAAAGTTTTGTTCACCTCATCCAAAAACTGTTGTAACATATCACCTCACCCAAATTGCGGGTATAAAATGAAAAATGAAAGCTGTTTAAATCATAGCATAAGTAAGAATTCTGTTTAGTGTTTGCAGGTAATAGTTGTGTGTGTAAACTAAAAGTCTTTGAAAATATAATAAGTTATTACGTAACGCGTTCAAGTGTCGTGTCAGACTAGAAATAAAAATTAATTTTGGAGAATTGATTTTTCAATTACCATCAACAGTGAAAACAAACATAAGAAAGATCGAGAAAATTCCTGTTAGAATTATTAATCTTACTTTTTCGGTCATATTTATTAATATATATATATATATATATATATATATATATATATATATATATATATATATATATATATATATATATATATATATATAAAAGGGGTACCACCTCTGGTGCAAGTGTAGGGACCCATTGTCTCGGAGAAGAAAATAATGAGTACTCAGAGAAGACCTTGTGGATCCTCATTGAACACTTTGATATTTTCTTCCCCTACCACCCCTATTCTTTTAATGTGTGTGTGTATATATATCTAACTTCATTTTAAAATTTCATTACACAAAAAGGGTTACAACATTGGTTACATGCAAGGTACAAGACTACTTGTCATAAGTTGTACAGCTCTCTCTTTCTCTCTCTCTCTCTATATATATATATATATATATATATGCGACTGAATGTTCGCATTTGTGTTCCTCACGTGTGCCCCAAAGAATGAAGTGATTTGATAAAATGCTATGCCCAAGATGACCATCCGAGTGCCGGCGGGGAAGTGGTTCAAATAGCTTCAGCTATCACTTCCTTATGTCCGGTCGTGATGGTCAAGCGGATTAAGGCGTCCTGTAGTTACCAGTTGCGATGCTCCTGGGAGCATGGGTTCGAGTCACTTCTGGGGTCTAAGTTTTCAGTCGCATATAGTCTTGGGGACCATTCAGGCTTGTTTGCATATATATATATATATATATATATATATATATATATATATATATATATATATATATATATATATATATATATATATATATATATATATATATATATTGTGACGGCAACGCGTTGGTGTTCGGCTGTTTCAAAAGCTAGGGGTATGGCCTCGTCACATAAAGAAACAAAAAGAGAAAATCTGGAACTTTCGTCTGTGGTAAGGTAATGGGAAGACACACAAAACACAAGTAAATTTAACAATGAAATTTTAATTACGTTAGAAAAGCAAAACATGAATAAAATTGGGTATAAAAATTGTAACATAAATCAATCAAACAAAATAATAAGAATAATCACTGGCAAATGAAAAGTTACGTTAAGACAAGTTTATAATAGACAAGGAAATTTATGAGTGCAGGAATATTGGCTTCAAGCTGGCACCTCCTTTAGTACACGTAAGCCAAGGCTTAGTCTACCAATGAGACGTGTTAACTTGTGGAGAGCACGATATATTCTGATGACATTAGGTCGCGCTGGCTCAGACATCAGCTAGTGTGGCGGGTGGAGGAGCAGGTGCGACGGGCGCCAGCCAATCAGCGATGGGCAGGCGACGGACAAGTAGTTTGCTGGTTTGAGTGGCGGAGGTGGAGCAGGTGTCCCGGTGCTGAATACGTTTGCTCTCTGGGCAAACCTTGGTGTTGTACTTGTTGGATATATCTTCTATATTAGTTGTTTTTGAGACGTAGTTTGGAGGGAGGAGCAGGCTCAATCTCTCTTGAAGGAGATTGTCGCCACAATATATATATATATATATATATATATATATATATATATATATATATATATATATATATATATATATATATATATATATATATATATATATATATATATATACATATATATGTAATATTTATGTATAATTAAGAAATACGTCAACGGGGGGGGGGGGGGGGCAGCGTGAGGGCGTGCACGGGGGCAGCGTGTGACCGTTCCCGGGGGGCAGCGTGTGACCGTCCCCAGGGGGCAGCGTGTGACCGTCCCCGGGGGGGGGCAGCGTGGAGGCGTCCCCGGGGGGCAGCGTGTGACCGTCCCCGGGGGGCAGCGTGTGACCGTCTCCGGGGGGCAGAGTGTGACCGTCCCCGTGGGGGCGTGCCAGGGAGGCAGCGTGTGACCGTCCCCGGGGGGCAGCGTGTGACCGTCCCCGGGGGGCAGCGTGTGACCGTCTCCGGGGGGCAGTGTACGTGTGACCATCCCCGGGGGGGGGGCAGCCTGTGACCGTCCCCGGGGGGCAGCGCGTGACCGTCCCCGCGGGGCAGCGTGGTGGCGTGCCCGGGGGGCAGCGTGTGACCCTCCCCGGGGGGCAGCGTGTGACCGTTCCCGGGGGCAGCGTGTGACCGTCCCCGGGGGGCAGCGTGGAGGCGTCCCCGGGGGGCAGCGTGTGACCGTCCCCGGGGGGCAGCGTGTGACCGTCCCCGGGGGGCAGCGTGGGGGCGTCCCCGGGGGGTAGCGTGTGACCGTCCCCGGGGGACAGCGTGTGACCGTCCCCAGGGGGCAGCGTGTGACCGTCCCCGGGGGGGCAGCGTGGGGGCGTGCCCGGGGGGCAGCATGTGACCGTCCCCGGAAGGCAGCGTGTGACCGTCCCCGGGGGGGCAGCGTGTGACCGTCACCGGGGGGGCAGCGTGTGACCGTCCCCGGGGCCAGCGTGTGACCGTCCCCGGGGGGGGGAGGCAGCGTGTGACCGTCCCCGGGGGACAGCGTGTGACCGTCCCCAGGGGGCAGCGTGTGACCGTCCCCGGGGGGGCAGCGTGGGGGCGTGCCCGGGGGGCAGCATGTGACCGTCCCCGGAAGGCAGCGTGTGACCGTCCCCGGGGGGGCAGCGTGTGACCGTCCCCGGGGGGCAGCGTGTGACCGTCCCCGGGGGGCAGCGTGTGACCGTCCCCGGGGGGCAGCGTGTGACCGTCCCCGGGGGGCAGAGTGTGACCGTCCCCGGGGGGGGGGAGGCAGCGTGTGACCGTCTCCGGGGGGCAGCGTGTGACCGTCCCCGGGGGGCAGCGTGTGACCGTCCCCGTGGGGGGGGGGGGGGCAGCGTGTGACCGTCCCCAGGGGGCAGCGTGTGACCGTCCCCGGGGGGGCAGCGTGGGGGCGTGCCCGGGGGGCAGCATGTGACCGTCCCCGGGGGGCAGCGTGTGACCGTCCCCGGGGGGGCAGCGTGTGACCGTCCCCGGGGGGGGGCAGCGTGTGACCGTCCTTGGGGGGCAGCGTGTGACCGTCCCCGGGGGGGGGAGGCAGCGTGTGACCGTCCCCGGGGGGGGAGGTAGCGTGTGACCGTCCCCGGGGGGGCAGCGTGTGACCGTCCCCGTGGGGCAGCGTGTGACCGTCCCCGGGGGGGGGGGCGAGGCAGCGTGTGACCGTCCCCGGGGGGGCAGCGTGTGACCCTATCCCGGGGGGCAGCGTGTGACCGTTCCCGGGGGCAGCGTGTGACCGTCCCCGGGGGGCAGCGTGGAGGCGTCCCCAGGGTGCAGCGTGTGACCGTCCCCGGGGGGCAGCGTGTGACCGTCCCTGGGGGGCAGCGTGGGGGCGTCCCCGGGGGGCAGCGTGGGGGCGTCCCTGGGGGGTAGCGTGTGACCGTCCCCGGGGGACAGCGTGTGACCGTCCCCAGGGGGGCAGCGTGGGGGCGTGCCCGGGGGGCAGCATGTGACCGTCCCCGGGGGGCAGCGTGTGACCGTCCCCGGGGGGGCAGTGTGTGACCGTCCCCGGGGGGGCAGCGTGTGACCGTCCCCGGGGGGCAGCGTGTGACCGTCCCCGGGTGGGGGAGGCAGCGTGTGACCGTCCCCGGGGGGGGGAAGCAGCGTGTGACCATCCCCGGGGGGGCAGCGTGTGACCGTCCCCGTGGGGCAGCGTGTGACCGTCCCCGGGGGGGGGGAGAGGCAGCGTGTGACCGTCCCCGGGGGGGCAGCGTGTGACCGTCCCCGGGGGGCAGCGTGTGACCGTCCCCGGGGGGGCAGCGTGTGACTGTCCCCGGGGGGCAGCGTGTGACCGTCCCCGGGGGGGCAGCGTGTGACCGTCCCCGGGGGGCAGCGTGTGACCGTCCCCGGGGGGCAGCGTGTGACCGTCCCCGGGGGGCAGCGTGTGACCGTTTCCGGGGGGCAGCGTGTGACCGTCCCCGGGGGGCAGCGTGTGACCGTCCCCGGGGGGGGCAGCGCGTGACCGTCCCCGGGGGGCAGCGTGGGGGCGTCCCCGGTGGGCAGCGTATGACCGTCCCCGGGGGACAGCGTGTGACCGTCCCCGGGGGGCAGCATGTGACCGTCCCCGGGGGGGGGGAGGCAGCGTGTGACCGTCCCCGGGGGGGGGGGAGGCAGCGTGTGACCGTCCCCGGGGGGCAGCGTGTGACCGTCCCCGGGGGGCAGCGTGTGACCGTCCCCGGGGGGGGAGGCAGCGTGTGACCGTCCCCGGGGGGGTTGGAGGCAGCGTGTGACCGTCCCCGGGGGGCAGCGTGTGACCGTCCCCGGGGGGCAGCGTGTGACCGTCCCCGGGGGGCAGCTCGTGACCGTCCCGGGGGGGGAGGCAGCGTGTGACCGTCCCCGGGGGGGGGAGGCAGCGTGTGACCGTCCCCGGAGGGGCAGCGTGTGACCGTCCCCGGGGGGCAGCGTGTGACCGTCCCCGGGAGGGGGAGGCAGCGTGTGACCGTCCCCGGGGGGGGGGGAGGCAGCGTGTGACCGTCCCCGGGGGGCAGCGTGTGACCGTCCCCGGGGGGGCAGCGTGTGACCGTCCCCGGGGGGAAGCGTGTGACCGTCCCCGGGGGGGCAGCGTGTGACCGTCCCCGGGGGGGCAGCGTGTGACCGTCCCCGGGGGGGGAGGCAGCGTGTGACCGTCTCCGGGGGGCAGCGAGTGACCGTCCCCGGGGGGCAGCGTGTGACCGTCCCTGTGGGGGGGGCAGCGTGTGACCGTCCCCGGGGGGCAGCGTGTGACCGTCCCCGGGGGGCAGCGTGTGACCGTCCCCGGGGGGCAGCGTGTGACCGTCCCCGGGGGGCAGCGTGTGACCGTCCCCGTGGGGGGGGCAGCGTGTGACCGTCCCCGGGGGGGGGCAGCGTGTGACCGTCCCCGGGGGGCAGCGTGTGACCGTCCCCGGAGGGAAGCGTGTGACCGTCCCCGGGGAACAGCGTGTGACCGTCCCCGGGGGGCAGCGTGTGACCGTCCCCGGGGGGGGGGGGATTCAGCGTGTGACCGTCTCCGAGGGGCAGCGTGTGACCGTCCCCGGGGGGCAGCGTGTGACCGTCCCCGTGGGGGGGGCAGCGTGTGACCGTCCCCGGGGGGCAGCGTGTGACCGTCCCCGGGGGGCAGCGTGTGACCGTCCCCGGGGGGCAGCGTGTGACCGTCCCCGGGGGGCAGCGTGTGACCGTCCCCGGGGGGCAGCGTGTGACCGTCCCCGGGGGGCAGCGTGTGACCGTCCCCGTGGGGGGGGGCAGCGTGTGACCGTCCCCGGGGGGGGGGGGGCAGCGTGTGACCGTCCCCGGGGGGCAGCGTGTGACCGTCCCCGGGGGGCAGCGTGTGACCGTCCCCGTGGGGGGGGGGCAGCGTGTGACCGTCCCCGGGGGGGGGGGGGGCAGCGTGTGACCGTCCCCGGGGGGCAGCGTGTGACCGTCCCCGGGGGACAGCGTGTGACCGTCCCCGGGGAGCAGCGTGTGACCGTCCCCGGGGGGCAGCGTGTGACCGTCCCCGGGGGGGCAGCGTGGGGGCGTGCCCGGGGGACAGCGTGTGACCGTCCCCGGGGGGCAGCGTGTGACCGTCCCCGGGGGGCAGCGTGTGACCGTCCCCAGGGGGCAGCGTGTGACCGTCCCCGGGGGGCAGCGTGTGACCGTCCCCGGGGGGGCAGCGTGGGGGCGTGCTCGGGGGACAGCGTGTGACCGTCCCCGGGGGGCAGCGTGTGACCGTCCCCGGGGGGCAGCGTGTGACCGTCCCCGGGGGGCAGCGTGTGACCGTCCCCGGGGGGGCAGCGTGGGGGCGTGCCCGGGGGACAGCGTGTGACCGTCCCCGGGGGGCAGCGTGTGACCGTCCCCGGGGGGCAGCGTGTGACCGTCCCCGGGGGGGCAGCGTGTGACCGTCCCCGGTTGGCAGCGTGTGACCGTCCCCGGGGGGCAGCGTGTGACCGTCCCCGGGGGGGGCAGCGTGGGGGCGTGCCCGGGGGGCAGCGTGTGACCGTCCCCGGGGGACAGCGTATGACCGTCCCCGGGGGGGCAGCGTGGGGGCGTCTCCGGGGGGGCAGCGTGTGACCGTCCCCGGGGGGCAGCGTGTGACCGTCCCCGGGGGGCAGCGTGTGACCGTCCCCGGGGGGCAGCGTGGGGGCGTGCCCGGGGGGCAGCGTGGGGGCGTGCCCGGGGGGCAGCGTGGGAGCGTGCCCGGGGGGCAGCGTGTGACCGTCCCCGGGGGGCAGCGTGTGACCGGCCCCGGGGGGGCAGCGTGGGGGCGTGCCCGGGGGGCAGCGTGGGGGCGTGCCCGGGGGGCAGCGTGGGGGCGTGCCCGGGGGGCAGCGTGGGGGCGTGCCCGGGGGGCAGCGTGTGACCGTCCCCGGGGGGCAGCGTGTGACCGTCCCCGAGGGGCAGCGTGTGACCGTCCCCGGGGGGCAGCGTGTGACCGTCCCCGGGGGGCAGCGTGGGGGCGTGCCCGGGGGGCAGCGTGGGGGCGTGCCCGGGGGGCAGCGTGGGGGCGTGCCCGGGGGGCAGCGTGGGGGCGTGCCCGGGGGGCAGCGTGGGGGCGTGCCCGGGGGGCAGCGTGGGGGCGTGCCCGGGGGGCAGCGTGGGGGCGTGCCACACCTCACATAAATAAGAGAGGCAGTCCGGTGCTCTCAGCTTCAACAGTTCCCCTGCACCACCTCCAGGCTGGGCGGCCCGCGGTCTTCCACACCCCCTCACGGAATATTGGTGAAGACCGCTCATAGGTCTTTATACCGCGCCGCCGCAACCATCGGTCTCTGTCCTAAATGTGCCTGCAGGCTCGAGCTCTAGCTCTTGGACCCCACAGTCCTAGCCGTTGGTTGTTTTATGCAATGATTCCTGACCTATTTCCCTATCCTACCTATTTTTATAGTTATGACTGGAGTTAGCCTCTACAATCTGCTCCATTAGGTCATTCCATTTACTCACTTCCCTTAATTTCATAACCTGTTCCTTTACTGTTGTTTTTCTCCTGATGTGAATGTGCAGCAATTGAGGCTGAGTCTTTGCCTTGCTTGCGATGTCATTTTCGTATTGTCTTTCTGCCTCTCCTCTCATCCTGACATATTCATTCCTGGCATTCTGGTTAACCTCCGTGGAACTTTCCTACCTATGAGTAAGGTGGCAGGGTACACTAGGTGATGAGTAAGGTGGCAGGGTACACTAGGAGATGAGTAAAGTGGCAGGGTACACTAGGTGATGAGTAAGGTGGCAGGGTACACTAGGAGATGAGTAAGGTGGCAGGGTACACTAGGTGATGAGTAAGCTGGCAGGGTACACTAGGTGATGAGTAAGGTGGCAGGGTACACTAGGAGATGAGTAAGGTGGCAGGATACACTAGGAGATGAGTAAGGTGGCAGGGTACACTAGGAGATGAGTAAGGTGGCAGGGTACACTAGGTGATGAGTAAGCTGACAGGGTACACTAGGTGATGAGTAAGCTGGCAGGGTACACTAGGTGATGAGTAAGGTGGCAGGGTACACTAGGAGATGAGTAAGGTGGCTGGGTACACTAGGAGATGAGAAAGGTGGCAGGGTACACTAGGTGATGAGTAAGCTGGCAAAGTACACTAGGTGATGAGTAAGGTGGCAGGGTACACTAGGTGATGAGTAAGGTGGCAGGGTACACTAGGAGATGAGTAAGGTGGCAGGGTACACTAGGTGATGAGTAAGCTGGCAAAGTACACTAGGTGATGAGTAGGGTGGCAGGGTACACTAGGAGATGAGTAAGGTGGCAGGGTACACTAGGTGATGAGTAAGGTGGCAGGGTACACTAGGTGATGAGTAAGCTGGCAGGGTACACTAAGTGATGAGTAAGGTGGCAGGGTACACTAGGTGATGAGTAAGGTGGAAGGGTACACTAGGAGATGAGTAAGGTGGCAGAGTACACTAGGTGATGAGTAAGCTGGCAGGGTACACTAGGTAATGAGTAAGGTGGAAGGGTACACTAGAAGATGAGTAAGGTGGCAGGGTACACTAGGTGATGAGTAAGGTGGCTGGGTACACTAGGTGATGAGTAAGGTGACTAGGGTATACTAGGAGATGAGTAAGCTGGCTGGGTATACTAGGAGATGAGTAAGGTGGCAGGGTACACTAGGAGATGAGTAAGCTAGCTGGGTAAACTAGGAGATGAGTAAGGTGACTGGGTACACTAGGTGATGAGTAAGGTGGCAGGGTAAGCTAGGAGATGAGTAAGCTAGCTGGGTACACTAGGAGATGAGTAAGGTGGCTGGGTACACTAGGAGATGAGTAAGGTGGCTGGGTACACTAGGAGATGAGTAAGGTGGCTGGGTACACTAGGAGATGAGTAAGCTGGCTGGGTATACTAGGAGATGAGTAAGGTGGCTGGGTACACTAGGAGATGAGTAAGCTGGCTGGGTATACTAGGAGATGAGTAAGGTGGCTGGGTACACTAGGAGATGAGTAAGGTGGCTGAGTACACTAGGAGATGAGTAAGGTGGCAGGGTACACTAGGAGATGAGTAAGGTGGCTGGGTACACTAGGAGATGAGTAAGCTGGCTGGGTACACTAGGAGATGAGTATGGTGGCTGGGTACACTAGGAGATGAGTAAGGTGGCAGGGTACACTAGGAGATGAGTAAGCTGGCTGGGTACACTAGGAGATGAGTAAGGTAGCAGGGTACACTAGGAGATGAGTAAGCTGGCTGGGTACACTAGGAGATGAGTAAGGTGGCAGGGTACACTAGGAGATGAGTAAGGTGGCTGGGTACACTAGGAGATGAGTAAGCTAACTGGGTACACTAGGAGATGAGTAAGGTGGCTGGGTACACTAGAAGATGAGTAAGGTGGCTGGGTACACTAGGAGATGAGTAAGCTGGCTGGGTACACTTGGAGATGAGTAAGGTGGCTGGGTACACTAGGAGATGAGTAAGGTGGCTGGGTACACTAGGAGATGAGTAAGCTGGCTAGGTACACTAGGAGTTGAGTAAGGTGTCTGGGTACACAAGGAGATGAGTAAGGTGGCTGGGTACACTAGGAGATGAGCAAGGTGGCAGGGTACACTAGGAGATGAGTAAGCTGGCTGGGTACTCTAGGAGATGAGTAAGGTGGCTGGGTACACTAGGAGATGAGTAAGCTTGCTGGGTACACTAGGAGATGAGTAAGCTGGCTGGGTACACTAGGAGATGAGTAAGGTGACTGGGTACACTAGGTGATGAGTAAGGTGGCTGGGTACACTAGGAGATGAGTAAGCTGGCTGGGTATACTAGGTGATGAGTAAGGTGGCAGGGTACACTAGGAGATGAGTAAGCTGGCTGGGTACACTAGGAGATGAGTAAGGTGGCTGGGTACACTAGGAGATGAGTAAGCTGGCTGGGTACACTAGAAGATGAGTAAGGTGGCTGGGTACACTAGGAGATGAGTAAGGTGGCTGGGTACACTAGGAGATGAGTAAGCTGGCTGGGTATACTAGGAGATGAGTAAGGTGGCTGGGTACACTAGGAGATGAGTAAGCTGGCTGGGTACACTAGGAGATGAGTAAGGTGGCTGAGTACACTAGGAGATGAGTAAGGTGGCAGGGTACACTAGGAGATGAGTAAGGTGGCTGGGTACACTAGGAGATGAGTAAGCTGGCTGGGTACACTAGGAGATGAGTATGGTGGCTGGGTACACTAGGAGATGAGTAAGGTGGCAGGGTACACTAGGGGATGAGTAAGCTGGCTGGGTACACTAGGAGATGAGTAAGGTGGCAGGGTACACTAGGAGATGAGTAAGCTGGCTGGGTACACTAGGAGATGAGTAAGGTGGCAGGGTACACTAGGAGATGAGTAAGGTGGCTGGGTACACTAGGAGATGAGTAAGCTAACTGAACTGGGTACACTAGGAGATGAGTAAGGTGGCTGGGTACACTAGAAGATGAGTAAGGTGGCTGGGTACACTAGGAGATGAGTAAGCTGGCTGGGTACACTTGGAGATGAGTAAGGTGGCTGGGTACACTAGGAGATGAGTAAGGTGGCTGGGTACACTAGGAGATGAGTAAGCTGGCTGGGTACACTAGGAGTTGAGTAAGGTGGCTGGGTACACAAGGAGATGAGTAAGGTGGCTGGGTACACTAGGAGATGAGTAAGGTGGCAGGGTACACTAGGAGATGAGTAAGCTGGCTGGGTACTCTAGGAGATGAGTAAGGTGGCTGGGTACACTAGGAGATGAGTAAGCTTGCTGGGTACACTAGGAGATGAGTAAGCTGGCTGGGTACACTAGGAGATGAGTAAGGTGGCTGGGTACACTAGGAGATGAGTAAGCTGGCTGGGTACACTAGGAGATGAGTAAGGTGGCTGGGTACACTAGGAGATGAGTAAGGTGGCAGGGTACACTAGGAGATGAGTAAGCTGGCTGGGTACACTAGGAGATGAATAAGGTGGCAGGGTACACTAGGAGATGAGTAAGCTGGCTGGGTACACTAGGAGATGAGAAAGGTGGCTGGGTACACTTGGAGATGAGTAAGGTGGCTGGCTACACTAGCAGATGAGTAAGCTGGCTGGATACACTAGGAGATGAGTAAGGTGGCTGGGTACACTTGGAGATGAGTAAGGTGGCTGGGTACACTAGGAGATGAGTAAGCTGGCTGGGTACACTAGGAGATGAGTAAAGTGGCTGGGTACACTAGGAGATGAGTAAGGTGGCTGGGTACACTAGGAGATGAGTAAGCTGGCTGGGTACACTAGGAGATGAGTAAGGTGGCTGGGTACACTAGGAGATGAATATAGTGGCTGGGTACACTAAGAGATGAGTAAGGTGGCTGGGTACACTAGGAGATGAGTAAGCTGGCTGGGTACACTAGGAGATGAGTAAGGTGGCTGGGTACACTAGGAGATAAGTAAGCTGGCTGGGTACACTAGGAGATGAGTAAGGTGGCTGGGTACACTAGAAGATGAGTAAGGTGGCTGGGTACACTAGGAGATGAGTAAGGTGGCTGGGTACACTAGTAGATGAGTAAAGTGGCTGGGTACATTAGGAGAGGAGTAAGGTGGCTGGGTACACTAGGAGATGAGTAAGCTGGCTGGGTACACTAGGGGATGAGTAAGGTGGCTGGGTACACTAGGAGATGAGTAAGCTGGCTGGGTACACTAGAAGATGAGTAAGGTGGCTGGGTACACTAGGAGATGAGTAAGCTGGCTGGGTACACTAGGAGATGAGTAAGCTGGCTGGGTACACTAGGAGATGAGTAAGCTGGCTGGGTACACTAGGATATGAGTATGGTGGCTGGGTACACTAGGAGATGAGTAAGGTGGCAGGGTACACTAGGAGATGAGTAAGCTGGCTGGGTACACTAGGAGATGAGTAAGGTGGCAGGGTACACTAGGAGATGAGTAAGCTGGCTGGGTACACTAGGAGATGAGTAAGGTGGCAGGGTACACTAGGAGATGAGTAAGGTGGCTGGGTACACTAGGAGATGAGTAAGCTAACTGGGTACACTAGGAGATGAGTAAGGTGGCTGGGTACACTAGAAGATGAGTAAGGTGGCTGGGTACACTAGGAGATGAGTAAGCTGGCTGGGTACACTTGGAGATGAGTAAGGTGGCTGGGTACACTAGGAGATGAGTAAGGTGGCTGGGTACACTAGGAGATGAGTAAGCTGGCTGGGTACACTAGGAGTTGAGTAAGGTGGCTGGGTACACAAGGAGATGAGTAAGGTGGCTGGGTACACTAGGAGATGAGTAAGGTGGCAGGGTACACTAGGAGATGAGTAAGCTGGCTGGGTACTCTAGGAGATGAGTAAGGTGGCTGGGTACACTAGGAGATGAGTAAGCTTGCTGGGTACACTAGGAGATGAGTAAGCTGGCTGGGTGCACTAGGAGATGAGTAAGGTGGCTGGGTACACTAGGAGATGAGTAAGCTGGCTGGGTACACTAGGAGATGAGTAAGGTGGCTGGGTACACTAGGAGATGAGTAAGGTGGCAGGGTACACTAGAAGATGAGTAAGCTGGCTGGGTACACTAGGAGATGAGTAAGGTGGCAGGGTACACTAGGAGATGAGTAAGCTGGCTGGGTACACTAGGAGATGAGTAAGGTGGCAGGGTACACTTGGAGATGAGTAAGGTGGCTGGGTACACTAGCAGATGAGTAAGCTGGCTGGATACACTAGGAGATGAGTAAGGTGGCTGGGTACACTTGGAGACGAGTAAGGTGGCTGGGTACACTAGGAGATGAGTAAGCTGGCTGGGTACACTAGGAGATGAGTAAAGTGGCTGGGTACACTAGGAGATGAGTAAGGTGGCTGGGTACACTAGGAGATGAGTAAGCTGGCTGGGTACACTAGGAGATGAGTAAGGTCGCTGGGTACACTAGGAGATGAATAAGGTGGCTGGGTACACTAAGAGATGAGTAAGGTGGCTGGGTACACTAGGAGATGAGTAAGCTGGCTGGGTACACTAGGAGATGAGTAAGGTGGCTGGGTACACTAGGAGATAAGTAAGCTGGCTGGGTACACTAGGAGATGAGTAAGGTGGCTGGGTACACTAGAAGATGAGTAAGGTGGCTGGGTACACTAGGAGATGAGTAAGGTGGCTGGGTACACTAGTAGATGAGTAAGGTGGCTGGGTACACTAGGAGAGGAGTAAGGTGGCTGGGTACACTAGGAGATGAGTAAGCTGGCTGGGTACACTAGGAGATGAGTAAGGTGGCTGGGTACACTAGGAGATGAGTAAGCTGGCTGGGTACACTAGGAGATGAGTAAGGTGGCTGGGTACACTAGGAGATGAGTAAGCTGGCTGGGTACACTAGGAGATGAGTAAGCTGGCTGGGTACACTAGGAGATGAGTAAGCTGGCTGGGTACACTAGGAGATGAGTATGGTGGCTGGGTACACTAGGAGATGAGTAAGCTGGCTGGGTACACTAGGTGATGAGTAAGGTGGCTGGGTACACTAGGAGATGAGTAAGCTGGCTGGGTACACTAGGAGATGAGTAAGGTGGCTGGGTACACTAGGAGATGAGTAAGGTGGCTGGGTTCACTAGGAGATGAGTATGATGGCTGGGTACACTAGGAGACGAGTAAGTTTGCTGGGTACATCAAGAGATGAGTAAGGTGGCTGGGTACACTAGGAGATGAGTAAGCTGGCTGGGTACACTAGGAGATGAGTAAGGTGGCTGGGTACACTAGGAGATGAGTATGGTGGCTGGGTACACTAGGAGATGAGTAAGCTGGCTGGGTACACTAGGAGATGAGTAAGGTGGCTGGGTACACTAGGAGATGAGTAAGCTGGCTGGGTACAATAGGTGATGAGTAAGGTGGCTGGGTATACTAGGAGATGAGTAAGCTGGCTGGGTACACTAGGAGATGAGTATGGTGGCTGGGTACACTAGGAGATGAGTAAGCTGGCTGGGTACACTAGGTGATGAGTAAGGTGGCTGGGTACACTAGGAGATGAGTAAGCTGGCTGGGTACACTAGGAGATGAGTAAGGTGGCTGGGTACACTAGGAGATGAGTAAGGTGGCTGGGTTCACTAGGAGATGAGTATGATGGCTGGGTACACTAGGAGACGAGTAAGTTTGCTGGGTACACTAGGAGATGAGTAAGGTGGCTGGATACACTAGGAGATGAGTAAGCTGGCTGGGTACACTAGGAGATGAGTAAGGTGGCTGGGTACACTAGGAGATGAGTATGGTGGCTGGGTACACTAGGAGATGAGTAAGCTGGCTGGGTACACTAGGAGATGAGTAAGGTGGCTGGGTACACTAGGAGATGAGTAAGCTGGCTGGGTACAATAGGTGATGAGTAAGGTGGCTGGGTATACTAGGAGATGAGTAAGCTGGCTGGGTACACTAGGTGATGAGTAAGGTGGCGTCACTAGGTCGTCACCTGGACGTCATTTGGTCGTCACCTGGAAGTCACCGGGTCGTCATCAGATGGTCACTTGGTCGTCACCGGGTCGTCACCTGGTCGTCATTTGGTCGTCACCTGGTCGTCATCTGGTGGTCACTTGGTGGTCATCTGGTTGTCACCGGGTCGTCATCAGATGGTCACTTGGTCGTCACCAGGTCGTCACCTGGTCGTCACCAGGTCGTCACCTGGTCGTCATCTGGTGGTCACTTGGTGGTCATCTGGTCGTCACCTGGTCGTCACCAGGTCGTCACCTGGTCGTCATCAGATGGTCACTTGGTCGTCACCTGGTCGTCACCAGGTCGTCACCTGGTCGTCACCTGGTCGTCACCTGGTCGTCACCGGGTCGTCACCTGGTCATCACCTGGTGACTCCCTGAATGACATGATTTCAACATGATATAAACATGATGAACAATAACTGATAATTATTAGTGATATTATATAATTATATTATATTATATTATAATTTAATTATATATTATATATAATTATTATATATATTATATTATATATATTATATAGATATTATATATAATTATATATAATTATTAGTGCATATTAGTAATATTAAATATACATTATTAAGGTAAGATAAGCTTCAGTAACCTTACGTGTATAATGACACGACTTTATGATATACAAATAATTTATTTATATTATTTTCCTATTTGCAAAAAGGTTAATTTTCTACTACTAATTAACGTAAAATTAACATATTAATTCCAAATGATTATTATTTTTTGTAATTAATATTTCAAAGAAACGTTACTCCTGGTCTTTATTCTAGGGAAAACTTTGAAATATAATTTCAGCAAACAAACGCGAATTTTCTAATAATATTGAAATGTCCTGAAATAATATTTCTCATCGTAAAACTTTCCTTCACGGTGAAAAGGCCTTCCCACACTTCTTAATACAGCCGTCAAAAACGAATAGCGTAAAGGAATGCCTTCCCTCGTTGAACATTCACCTCAGGCCCTCCCGAGAGTGCCAGCGCCTACGGCACTCCTAAATGGGAAGTCGACAGCGGCCTCTGAGGCATTTCGATGTAGAAATTCACACGGAGGGAAGGAATTTTTCCACCACTTGGTGTGTGTGTTCGTGTGTATTCACCTAGTATTGCTTGCGGGGGGATGAACTTTGGCTCACACACACACACACACACACACACACACACACACACACACACACACACACACACACACACACACACACACACACACACTATGTTACCCAAAAGTGTCAGGAGGCAGTAAACAGGTTCATCCCGGCCCAAAGGAAAAAATCCGAGAAGCAAAAGAAGAATCCATGGTATAATAGGGCATGTATGGAAGCGAAGAAACTGAACAAAAGGGCGTGGAGGAACTTCCGGAATAACAGAACACCAGAAAGCAGAGAGAGATACCAGAGAACCAGGAATGAGTATGTCAGGGTGAGAAGAGAAGCAGAGAAAAATTTTGAAAATGATATAGCAAACAAAGTAAAGACCGAACCAAAGCTACTCCACAGTCACATCAGAAGGAAAACAACAGTGAAAGAACAGGTATTGAAACTTAGAACAGGCTAGGACAGGTATACAGAGAATGACAGAGAGGTGTGTGAAGAACTCAACAAGAGGTTCCAGGAGGTCTTCACAATAGAACAAGGTGAGGTCACTGTGCTAGGAGAAAAGGAGGTAAACCAGGTGGCCTTGGAAGAGTTCGAAATTACGAGAGAGGAGGTCAAGAGACACCTGCTGGATCTGGATGTCAGAAAGGCTGTTGGTCCAGATGGGATCTCACCATGGGTACTGAAAGAGTGTGCAGAGGCACTTTGCTTGCCACTCTCCATAGTGTATAGTAAGTCACTGGAGACGGGAGACCTCCCAGAAATATGGAAGACGGCGAATGTGGTCCCAATATACAAAAAGGGCGACAGGCAAGAGGCACTGAACTACAGGCCAGTGTCCTTGACTTGTATACCATGCAAGGTGATGGAGAAGATCGTGAGAAAAAACCTGGTAACACATCTGGAGAGAAGGGACATCGTGACAAATCGCCAACATGGGTTCAGGGAGGGTAAATCTTGCCTTACAGGCTTGATAGAATTTTACGATCAGGTGACAAAGATTAAGCAAGAAAGAGAGGGCTGGGCGGACTGCATTTTCTTGGATTGTCGGAAAGCCTTTGACACAGTACCGCATAAGAGGCTGGTACATAAGCTGGAGAGACAGGCAGGTGTAGCTGGTAAGGTGCTCCAGTGGATAAGGGAGTATCTAAGCAATAGGAAGCAGAGAGTTACGGTGAGGGGTGAGACCTCCGATTGGCGTGAAGTCACCAGTGGAGTCCCACTGGGCTCTGTACTCGGTCCTATCTTGTTTCTGATATATGTAAATGATCTCCCGGAGAGTATTGATTCATTTCTCTCAATGTTTGCGGACGATGCTAAAATTATGAGAAGGATTAAAACAGAAGAGGACTGTTTGAGGCTTCAAGAAGACCTAGACAAGCTGAAGGAATGGTCGAACAAATGGTTGTTAGAGTTTAACCCAAGCAAATGTAATGTAATGAAGATAGGGGTAGGAAGCATGAGACCAGATACAAGGTATCATTTGGGAGATGAAATACTTCAAGAGTCAAAGAGAGAGAAAGACCTGGGGGTTGATATCACGCCAGACCTGTCCCCTGAAGCTCATATCAAGAGGATAACAGCAGCAGCATATGCCAGGTTGGCTAACATAAGAACGGTCTTTAGAAACTTGTGTAAGGAATCTTTCAGAACATTATATACCACATATGTCAGACCAATCCTGGAGTATGCGGCTCCAGCATGGAGTCCATATCTAGTCAAGCATAAGGCTTAACTGGAAAAGGTTCAAAGGTTTGCCACCAGACTAGTACCCGAGCTGAGAGGTATGAGCTACGAGGAGAGACTACGGGAATTAAACCTCACTTCGCTGGAAGACAGAAGAGTTATGGGGGACATGATCAACACATTCAAGATTCTGAAGGGAACTGATAGGGTAGATAAAGACAGGCTATTTAACACAAGGGGCACACGCACAAGGAGGACACAGGTGGAAACTGAGTGCCCAAATGAGCCACAGAGATATTAGAAAGAACTTTTTTAGTGTCAGAGTGGTTGACAAATGGAATGCATTAGGAAGTGATGTAGTGGAGGCTGACTCCATACACAGTTTCAAGTGTAGATATGATAGAGCCCAACAGGCTCAGGAACCTGCACACCTGTTGATTGACGGTTGAGAGGCGGGACCAAAGAGCCAGAGCTCAACCCCCGCAAGCACAACTAGGTGAGTACAACTAGGTGAGTACACACACACACACACACACACACTTCAATCACGGAAGGATTGACTGGGAGAACAAGGAACCGCATGGAGGGGAGGATACGTCGAGAGCTAAACTATTGGAGGTGGTGGCAAGACACTTTTTAACCCAGCATGTCGGAGAACCCACAAGGATGAGAGGAAATGACGAACCAGCAAGACTCGACCTAGTTTTCACTCTGAACGACTCTGACATAAGAGAAATCGGTTTTGAGGACCCAGTAGGAATGAGCGACCACAGTGTACTGGTGTTTGAGAACCTGATTGAAGAAGGGTTATTGAACTCGAGGAGGGATACCGAAACCAAAAGGTTAGCATACCGAAAGGGAAACTTTGAGGGGATAAGAAAATTCCTAACAGATATAGCATGGGAAACAGAGCTCAGGGGAAAGACGGCCCAAGATATGAAGGATTACATCACGCAGAAGTGCAAGGACGCAGCAAACAAGTTTGTCCCAGTCCAAAAGGAAAACAGAGAAATGAAAATGAGAAACCCATGGTTTAACCAAAGATGTAGGCTAGCTAAGCAGCAAAGTAAAAGGGCATGGAGAAACTATAGGAATGACAGGACACTGGAGAGCAGAGAAAGATACCAGAATGCCAGGAATGAATGTCAGGATGAGAAGAGAGGCAGAAAGACAATACGAAAATGACATCGCAAGCAAGGCAAAGACTCAGGCCACATCAGGAGAAAAACAACAGTAAAGGAACAGGTTACGAAATTAAGGATAGGGGCGGAAGGATTCACTACAAATGACAAGGAAGTGTGTGAGGAATTGAATACGAAATTCCAGGAGGTCTTCACCTTAGAGCAAGGAGAAATTCCAGAGGTAAGTGAGGGAATAGCTAACCAGGAACCATTCGAAGAGTTTGAGATTACCAGCGGGGAAGTAAGGAAGTGTTTACTAGAGTTGGATGTGACAAATTTCTATAGGCCCAGATGGAATCTCCCCTTGGGTTCTAAAGGAAGGAGCAAGAGAACTGTGTCTACCACTCTCCATAGTGACCAGACTACCACTCTCACATGAGACCAGAAGACATGGCAGGATGTGAAGAATACCCCCGTTGAAAAGCAAAGGTGCAACAGGTACTCTGAGAGCGAATTATCAACATCAGAGGCCCGAGACTGTTCAACACGCTTCCACTACACATAAGGGGCATAACTGGCCGACCCCTCACAGTGTTCAAGAGAGAACTGGATAAGCACCTCCAAAGGATACTTGATCAACCAGGCTGTAACTCATACGTCAGGCTGCTCGCAGCCGCGTCTAACAGCCTGGTTGATCAGTCCAGCAACCAGGAGGCCTGGTCGACGACCGGGCCGCGGGGACGCTGAGCCCCGGAAGCACCTCAAGGTAACCTCAAGGTAGTGTATAACAAATCACTGGCAACAGGGGAACTGCCAGATATTTGGAAAGCAGCTAACGTAGTCCCGATATACAAGAAAGGGGATAGACAGGAGGCACTGAACTACAGGCCAGTGTCCCTAACCTGCATACCATGCAAGCTGATGGAGAAGATTGTGCGAAAAAAACTAGTGGAGCATCTGGAGCGAAGGAACTTTGTACCATTGTAACACAGCATCAACACGGGTTCAGGGATGGCAGGTCCTGCCTCACAGGGTTACTTGAATTCTACGACCAGGCAACAAAAATAAGGTAAGAAAGAGAAGGGTGGGCAGACTGCATATTTTTGGATTGTCAGAAAGCCTTTGATACAGTACCACACAAGAGGCTAGTGCGAAAGTTGGAGATGCAGGCTGGAGTGAAAGGGAAGGTACTCCGGTGGATAGAGGAGTACCTAAGCAACAGGAGACAACGAGTCTGTGTGAGGGGTGAGGTCTCAGATTGGCGAGACGTTACAAGTGGAGTCCCGCAGGGGTCAGTCCTTGGACCTATACTGTTTCTGGTATATGTAAATGATCTCCCAGAGGGTATAGATTCGTTCCTCTCAATGTTTGCCGACGATGCAAAAATTATGAGGATTGAAACAGAGGATGATAGTAGGAGGCTACAAGATGACCTAGAAAGACTGAGAGAATGGTCCAACAAATGGCTGTTGGAGTTCAACCCGAGTAAATGCAAAGTAATGGAACTAGGCAGTGGAAACAGGAGGCCAGACACAGGATACAGAATAGGAGATGAAGTACTTAATGAAACAGACAGAGAGAAAGATCTAGGAGTTGATATCACACCAAACCTGTCTCCTGAAGCCCACATAAAGAGAATAACGTCTGCGGCATATGCGAGGCTGGCTAACATCAGAACGGCGTTCAGGGACGCGAACAAGGGGACACAGGATGCTGAGTACCCAAATGAGCGACAGAGACATTAGAAAGAACTTTTTCAGTGTCAGAGTAGTTAGTAAATGGAATGCACTAGGAAGTGATGTGGTGGAGGCTGACTCCATACACAGTTTCAAATGTAGATATGATAGAGCCCAGTAGGCTCAGGAATCTGTACACCAGTTGATTGACTGTTGAGAGGCGGGACCAAAGAGCCAAAGCTCAACCCCCGCAAGCACAATTAGGTGAGTACAATTAGGTGAGTACACACAGGAAGAAGCCAATAACAGCTGTCTAACTCCCAGGTACCTATTTACTCCTAGGTAACAGTGGCATCAGGGTGAAAATACGTCGATCTCCGGACCCTAGGATTACGGAAATAGAGCGCTGTCCACTCAGCCGTCAGGATCCCTGTGTGTACACCTATTTTACCTATTTGTGCTTGCTGGGGTTGAGCTTTGGCTCTTTGGTCCCGCCTCTCAACTGTCAATCAACTGGTGTACAGATTCCTGAGCCTACTGAGCTCTATCATATCTTCATTTAAAACTGTGTATGGAGTCAGCCTCCACCACATCACTTCCTAGTGCATTCCCTTTACTAACTACTCTGACACTGAAAAAGTTCTTTCTAATGTCTCTGTCGCTCATTTGGGTACTCAGCATCCTGTGTCCCCTTGTTCGCGTCCCTCCAGTGTTAAATAGTTCATCCTTGTTTACCCGGTCGATTCCCCTGAGGATTTTGTAGGTTGTGATCATATCCCTCCTTACTCTTCTGTCTTCCAGTGTCGTAAGGTGCATTTCCCCATAACTCATGCCTCTTAGTTCTGGGACTAGTCTAGTAGCATACCTTTGGACTTTTTCCAGCTTCGTCTTGTGCTTGACAAGGTACGGGCTCCATGCTGGGACCGCATACTCCAGGATTGGTCTTACATATGTGGTGTACAAGATTCTGAATGATTCCTTACACAGGTTCCTGAACGCTGTTCTGATGTTAGCTAGCCTCGCATATGCCGCAGACGTTATTCTTTTTATGTGGGCTTCAGGAGACAGGTTTGGTGTGATATCAACTCCTAGATCTTTCTCTCTGTTCGTTTCATTAAGTACTTCATCTCCTATTCTGTATCCTTTGTTTGGCCTCCTATTTCCACCACCTAGTTTCATTACTTTGCATTTACTCGGGTTGAACTTCAACAGCCATTTGTTGGACCATTCACTCAGTCTGTCTAGGTCATCTTGTAGCCTCCTACTATTGTCCTCAGTTTCAATCCTCCTCATAATTTTTGCATCATCGTCAAACATTGAGAGAAACGATTCTATACCCTCTGAAAGATCATTTACATATATCAGAAACAGTATAGGTCCAAGGACTGACCCCTGCGGTACTCCACTCGTAACGTCTCGCCAATCTGAGACCTCACCCCTCACACTGACTCGTTGTCTCCTGTTACTTAGGTACTCCTGTATCCAACGGAGTACCTTCCCTTTCACTCCAGCCTGCATCTCCAGTTTTTTCACTAGCCTCTTGTGTGGCACTGTGTCAAAGGCTTTCTGACAATCCAAAAATATGCATTCTGCCCACCCTTCTCTTTCTTGCCTTATTTTTGTTGCCTGGTCGTAGAATTCAAGTAACCCTTTGAGGCAGGACCTGCCATCCCTGAATCCATGTTGATGCTGTGTTACAAAGTTCTTTCGCTCCAGGTGCTCCACTAGCTTTCTTCGCACAATCTTCTCCATCATCTTGCATGGTATGCAGGTTAGGGACACTGGTCTGTAATTCAGTGCCTCCTGTCTATCCCCTTTCTTGTATATCGGGACTACGTTAGCTGCTTTCCAAATTTCTGGCAGTTCCCCTGTTGCCAGTGATTTGTTATACACCATGGAGAGCGGGAGGCACAGTTCTTCTGCTCCTTCCTTTAATATCCAAGGGGAGATTCCATCTGGACCTATAGCCTTTGTCACATCCAATTCTAGTAAACACTTCCTTACTTCCCCGCTCGTAATCTCAAACTCTTCCAGTGGTTCCTGGTTAGCTATTCCCTCTCTTATCTCTGGGATTTCTCCTTGCTCTAAGGTGAAGACCTCCTGGAGTTTCTTATTCAGTTCCTCACACACTTTCTTGTCGTTTGTAGTGAATCCTTCTGCCCCTAACCTTAATTTCATAACCTGTTCCTTTACTGTTGTTTTTCTCCTGATGTGGCTATGCAGCAATTTAGGCTGAGTCTTTGCCTTGCTTGCGATGTCATTTTCGTATTGTCTTTCTGCCTCTCTTCTCATCCTAACATATTCATTCCTGGCATTCTGGTATCTTTCTCTGCTCTCCAGTGTCCTGTTATTCCTATAGTTTCTCCATGCCCTTTTACTTTGCTGCTTAGCTAGCCTACATCTCTGATTAAACCATGGGTTTCTCATCTTCATTTCACTGTTTTCCTTTTGGACTGGGACAAACTTGTTTGCTGCATCCTTGCATTTTTGCGTGATGTATTCCATCATATCTTGGGCCGTCTTTTCCCTGAGCTCTGTTTCCCATGCTATATCTGCTAGGCATTTTCTTATCTCCTCATAGTTTCCCTTTCGGTATGCTAACCTTTTGGTTTCGGTATCCCTTCTCGAGTTCAATAACCCTTCTTCAATCAGGTACTCATACACCAATACACTGTGGTCGCTCATTCCTACTGGGTCCTCAAAACTGATTTCTCTTATGTCAGAGTCGTTCAGGGTGAAAACCAGGTCGAGTCTCGCTGGTTCGTCATTTCCTCTCATCCTTGTGGGTTCACTGACATGCTGGGTTAAGAAGTTTCTAGTCGCCACCTCCAGTAGTTTGGCTCTCCACGTATCCTCGCCTCCATGCGGTTCCTTGTTCTCCCAATCAATCCTTCCGTAATTGAAGTCCTCCATGATGAGCAGGTGGGATCTATTTCTACAGGCAGAAGAGGCTGCCCTCTCAATTATAGTGTTAACTGCCATGATGTTGCTTTCGTACTCTTGACTGGGTCTTCTGTCATTTGTTGGAGGATTATATATTACTGCTACTACTATCCTTGGTCCTCCCATTGTCATGGTGCCTGCTATGTAGTCTCTGAAACCCTCACAGCCTGGGATAGCCATCTCCTTAAAACTCCATTCCTTTCTCATGAGTAGGGCCACTCCTCCTCCTCCCCTACCTTCCCTCTCTTTCCTTATTATTGTGTACTCCTGGGGAAACACAGCATTCGTTATGATTCCAGAGAGTTTTGTTTCAGTGAGTCCAATTACATCTGGGTTCACTTCTTGTGCTCTTTCCCTTAGTTCACTTGCCTTGCTTGTGATCCCATCTATGTTCGAGTGTGTGTGTGTGTGTGTGTGTGTGTGTGTGTATGTGTGTGTGTGTGTGTAATTACCTAAGTGTAATTACCTAAGTGTAGTTACAGGATGAGAGCTACGCTCGTGGTGTCCCGTCTTCCCAGCACTCTTTGTCATATAACGTGTGTGTGTGTGTGTGTGTGTGTGTGTGTGTGTGTGTGTGTGTGTGTGTGTGTGTGTGTGTGTGTGTGTGTGTGTGTGTGTGTGAGAGAGAGAGTTTGTGTGTGTGTATGTGAGAGAGAGAGAGAGTGTGTGTGTGGGTGGTTGTATTTACTATTTGTACTCACTATTTATGCTTGCAGAATCCAGCTTTTCAGCTCCTGAACCCCGCCGTATCTACCAGTAGATTGTCTACTGGTAGATACCTGTTTTTGCTCTACCATATTTTCTCCAAACCATTCTCTCCAACGCACACACATTCCCAAGATGCCGCCCGTACCAGCTGTCTAAAATTTAGGAACCAATTGCTAGGTGAACATGTGCATCAGCTGAAAGAAAGTGCGTGCTCTGGCCGGGAATCGAACTCTGGCGCTTAGGACTACGATTTCCTGTCCGCTCTGCCGCGAGTACGTATTGTGTGAGAGAGGGAAAGATATCACGTGGCAACCGTTGTGACGCTGCCAGCTGAGTGAACAATACGCTCATAACTTGCGTCACTCGTCGCTTGTGCGTCAAGAGCCAAAACAAGTTGGTAATTGTTCTCGTTAAGGAAACTCTTCCTTAGGATGTTATTGTTCTCCCGTTGTTAAGTGGGTGTTATTACCAGCAACCTCCTTCCCATCATCCAATTAGTAGTGAGTTAGGGGGGTTATTATTATTATTATTATTATATATATATATATATATATATATATATATATATATATATATATATATATATATATATATATATATATATATATATATATATATATATATATATATATGTGTGTGTATATCACGAAAATAAACACGTGATTAAGAATGTGACAATGTCAGACCACGAAGGAAAAATGAAACAGGAAATTTCCTTAAGTACTTTCGTATATTAAATACATCTTCAGAAGGTCATTTTACAGATCGAGTGATGGGTATAAATAGGCAGGAGAGAGTGGTGAAGTAAGGTGAGGTACAATACTTGGACAACGCAGAAGGCCCATTGGCCCATCAGATGCACCCAATTGGCCCATCCGATGTAGCCCAATGGCCCATCTGATACAGCAGACATACAAGCATAATACATAGGTAATTATAACATAAAGAGGTAAATATATACAATAAATTAGTGAGACAAATGTTTTTCAATGATTCTACTTAAATCGCCCTTTAGCTGATCTATTAGAAATGGATCTAAGTTATATAGACCACTGCTAATATTCAAATTACTTTCTTTGGTGATCTGTATCAAAGCGGATTCAATTATGTTTCTGTTATAGGTGCTTTTACAATTTGTTATTGAAGACGCACTCTCCCAATCAATTTGGTGAGCTTTTTCTGACAAATGCACAAACAAAGCATTAGATAATTGGCCATGTCTTACAGAGTATTTATGTTGCGATATTCTACATTTTAAATCTTTAGATGTTTGCCCGACATAGAACTTATTACATTCCTTACAAGGTATTTTATATATATATATATATATATATATATATATATATATATATATATATATATATATATATATATATATATATATATATATATATATATATATATATATATATATATATATATGCCTCACCGTCCCAGGGAGGGACAAATCACTTGCATCTTCGGTCATTAGGCCGATAAATGAATACCCAAGGGGGGGGGAGAGGGATAACCCAGTTCGCCTGCCTCTCCGAGCACAACACACTCATCACATAAATGGTAACAACAACACATCGGAAACGTACAAAATTAGAGCACAAATTACCTAGAAATTTGAAGAGGGAAATACCGCAAGTGCTATTAGAGTCCTCACCAGTGACGAGAAAATTGCTGCTCGAACACTCAGCCGCAGCACCGACTCTGCAAAGCAAGCACCCACCCAGAGCCCCTCAAGGCGACAACATCCTTCTGCCACCAGCCGAGACCATTTCAGACCAATTATCTGTTTGTGAATCTAAGGTCTACACAACAGCTCTTTCTTTTCCACCTGGGTCAGCTGGCGGCTTTACAGGGTTAAAACCTCAACACATGAAGCAAACGTTAAATCCTGCGGTTGGTGATGCTGCACAAGATCTTCTTATGGAACTCATAAGGTTCATCAACATGTGTCTGGCTGGTGACATACCTGAGGTCATCAGGCCTCTCTTTTTTTGGTGCCTCCCTCTGTGCTCTCACAAAGAAGGATGAATGAATCAGGCCAATCGCTGTTGGCAACACTCTCCGACGCCTGATTGCCAAGGCTGCTACGAGGGTTGTCAGTCAGCAAGCGGCTGAATTGCTGAAACCAATCCAGCTAGGATTTGGAATCCCCCAAGGCTGTGAAGCGGCTGCCCATGCAGCACGAGCATACATCACCAACATTTCTGATGAAAAAGCCCTGCTCAAACTGGTCAGAAGAGATGCAGTACTTTGTGCCGTACATCGCCATTTCCGGCCCCTCTACCCGTTCATACTATCGTGCTACAGTGGTGAGTCAAAACTGCTCTTTGGCGAACATGAAATCAGATCATGTGAAGGTGTTCAGCAAGGTGATCCTCTTGCTCCCCTTCTTTTCTGCTTAGTCTTAAAAGAAATCACCGAAAGCTTGTCCAGCGAGTTCAACATCTGGTTTTTGGATGATGGCACTATAGCTGGCACCGTAGACCACCTCTTGGCAGATATCAGGAAAATAAGGGAGAAAGAAGTAAGCCTGGTCTTGTCCTGAACCATTCCCAGTGTGAAGTAGTCTCCTACAACCCAGACATCGTAGCTAGAAGTCATCGTAGTCTGTCTTGCCTGGAGTCCATGTCATTAGGGCTGAGAACAGCACTCTCCTTGGAGCCCCCCCCCTCGGGCCTAATGCCACTGAGGAGATCCTTGATAATAAAATCACAGACTTCAGGAGGATGGACAACAGAATAGGTGACATCGACGCCCACGATGCTTCTTATCTCCTCACTAAATGCCTATCCCTTCTGAGGCTAACCTGCTTTAAGAGGAGTGTCCATTCCTATGACAACCCGAAGCTTGAAGAGTATGACTTATTACTGAAGTCCATGCTAGAAAAAGTGGTCAACCACTTCTTCAACGAATACCAGTGGACACAAGCCACTCTTCCTGTCAGGCTCGGCGGCTTGGGTGTCCGCACTGCCACCCAAATTGTTTTCCCAGCCTTCTTGTTTTCATCCTTAGCATCAGATGACCTGGTTAAGGAAATTCTACCTGACCTACCTGTGTGACTTAGCAGGAATAGAATATTCTCACGACACTGAGTGTGACACAAAATGGGATACCATGGCAGACCCAGCACTCAGACCAGCCATGCCGAAAGCCAGGAAACAATCCAGTTGGGACAGCCCCATTGCAGACAAAGAAGCCACAGCTTTGCTGGAGGCAGCAACAACCCTCAGTGATCGTGCACGCCTCACAGCTGTGCAGGCTCCCCATGCAGGGGACTTCCTTTTGGCAGTCCCTATGTCTGCGACAGGCACACGTCTTGGTCCGAAGGAGCTCCGTATTGCAGTCGCTCTCCGCCTTGCTGCCCCTATCCACACTGTTAATAGGTGTATTTGCGGCGAGGCAGAGGCAGATGAAAATGGATTACATGGCCTGCACTGTGGAAAATTTGGTGGTTGGCACACTAGACACGACGAAGACAATGACATCATTAAAAGAAGACTTGCCTCTGCCCAGTGTCCAGCAGAGAAAGAGAGAGAGAGAGAGAGAGAGAGAGAGAGAGAGAGAGAGAGAGAGAGAGAGAGAGAGAGAGAGAGAGAGAGAGAGAGAGAGAGAGAGAGAGAGAGAGAGAGAGAGAGAGAGATAGAGGGAGAGAGAGAGAGAGAGAGAGAGAGAGAGAGAGAGAGAGAGAGAGAGAGAGAGAGAGAGAGAGAGAGAGAGAGAGAGAGAGAGAGAGAGAGAGAGAGAGAGAGCGAGAGAGAGAGAGAGAGAGAGAGAGAGAGAGAGAGAGAGAGAGAGAGAGAGAGAGAGAGAGAGAGAGAGAGAGAGAGAGAGAGAGAGAGAGAGAGAGAGGGAGGGAGGGAGGGAGAGAGAGAGAGAGAGAGAGAGAGAGAGAGAGAGAGAGAGAGAGAGAGAGAGAGAGAGAGAGAGAGAGAGAGAGAGAGAGAGAGAGAGAGAGAGAGAGAGAGAGAGAGAGATAGAGATAGAGATAGAGAGAGAGAGAGAGAGAGAGAGAGAGAGAGAGAGAGAGAGAGAGAGAGAGAGAGAGAGAGAGAGAGAGAGAGAGAGAGAGAGAGAGAGAGAGAGAGGTAGAGAGAGAGAGAGATAGAGATAGAGAGAGAGAGAGAGAGAGAGAGAGAGAGAGAGAGAGAGAGAGAGAGAGAGAGAGAGAGAGAGAGAGAGAGAGAGAGAGAGAGAGAGAGAGAGAGAGAGAGAGAGAGAGAGAGAGAGAGAGGGAGAGAGAGAGAGAGAGAGAGAGAGAGAGAGAGAGAGAGAGAGAGAGAGAGAGAGAGAGAGAGAGAGAGAGAGAGAGAGAGAGAGAGAGAGAGAGAGAGAGAGAGAGAGGAGAGAGAGAGAGAGAGAGAGAGAGAGAGAGAGAGAGAGAGAGAGAGAGAGAGAGAGAGAGAGAGAGAGAGAGAGAGAGAGAGAGAGAGAGAGAGATAGGAGAGAGAGATAGAGAGAGAGAGAGAGAGAGAGAGAGAGAGAGAGAGAGAGAGAGAGAGAGAGAGAGAGAGAGAGAGAGAGAGAGAGAGAGAGAGAGAGAGAGAGAGAGAGAGAGAGAGAGAGAGAGAGAGATAGAGAGAGAGAGAGAGAGAGAGAGAGAGAGAGAGAGAGAGAGAGAGAGAGAGAGAGAGAGAGAGAGAGAGAGAGAGAGAGAGAGAGAGAGAGAGAGAGAGAGAGAGAGAGAGAGAGAGAGAGAGAGAGAGAGAGAGAGAGAGAGAGAGAGAGAGAGAGAGAGAGAGAGAGAGAGAGAGAGAGAGAGAGAGAGAGAGAGAGAGAGAGAGAGAGAGAGAGAGAGAGAGAGAGAGAGAGAGAGAGAGAGAGAGAGAAGAGAGAGAGAGAGAGAGAGAGAGAGAGAGAGAGAGAGAGAGAGAGAGAGAGAGAGAGAGAGAGAGAGAGAGAGAGAGAGAGAGAGAGAGAGAGAGAGAGAGAGAGAGAGAGAGAGAGAGAGAGAGAGACCCACAATCTATTGAACCGTAACTCTGTTAGCTTTGCCGGCCGACCAGATGGAATCACACTGCGCCCTCGGAAGGGTGGCAGACAGTTGGCGTGGGACTATACTTGCGTATCCCCCTTGGCAGCCACGTACATCAACCTCTCTGTCGGCCAAGCAGGAGCCGCGGCGACACACAGAGAAAGATACAAGTCAACCAAGTACATTACAGGGAATTAGATTACCAGTACAATTTCGTTCCAATCGGATTTGAGACCCCTTGGTCCATGGGAAGAGAGCACAAAAAGGTTTCTTTGGATCTTGGTTCCATTCTCATTGACACTACAAGTAACCCTCGAGCGGCAAGTTTTCTCGTCCTGCGCCTCAGTGAAGCAATCCGGAGGGTGAATGCCCGGCATCTGAAGAGTTCGAAGAAATCTATAGCCTCTAGGAAACAAACTTCCCCCTATTTCCTCTTACTGCTATTTTTTTGTAAACAGGATACAGATTACAGAGATGAAAAGACGTCATTAAAAGGTGAAACGCCATGCAACCTCTGAAGAGTCAACTAACACAACACTTGTACCTCCTATTAAACTATTTCACAGGAACTTCTTTTTTGATGGCTCATAAAACGAAGGAAAGTGTCCTGAAAGATATTATTAATAGTAACGTTATCCCTACAGACGAAAATCAGAAGAGACAATTAACAATTTACTACAAAAACAAGAAAACGGCCAACCTACTCATGAAGAACTCACCAGACACCAAACAGAACACCTTGAAAGAAATCAACGTCGTCTATGCCTTCACATGCCCGCTTGGGGACTGTCGGCCTCAAAGATCTCAATATATAGGGAAGTTAACAGTGTCTCTTTCTAGGCGAATAACAACGCACAAACAACAGGGCTCCATCAAGGAGCATATAATCTCCTCACACAACCAGACCATCACCCAAGAAATCTTAACAAGCAACACAGAAATTATCGACAGATACAACGACAACAGGAGACTCGACATCAGCGAGGCACTACACATCAAAAAGTCAAAACCAGCAATCAACAGCCACTTAACACATAATTACATTCCACCCACTTCAAAGCCTTCAATCATCACAGAAGCAAGAAGATAAAACATGCAATGTATCCATTCATTCCTGAACTGTATCACCGGTCCTGTAAGTACCCATTGATTCATGTCCTGTACCACCTCACCCCAAAAACTAATATAAGCGCCAACAGAGTATGTATAATTGTCTTTGAAAGTGTAAGAAGCGTCTTGAAAAACGCTTCTAGGCGTCAGACCATAAATAAAGTGTGAAAATGAACTTGGAGAGTGAATGTTTTAATTACCCTTTACAGTGAAGAAAAACATAAGAAATATTGAGAAGAATAGTGTTAGAATCATTAATCTTACCCTTTCGGTCATAGTCAACATCTTATATATATATATATATATATATATATATATATATATATATATATATATATATATATATATTTTTTTTTTTTTTTTTTCAATAATAGGGAAGGGAGTACCACCTCTGGCTGGAAGAAGGGGGACCCATAGCCTCGGAGGAAACCACACATAACGCATTGGAGGGAATGTGTATTCCCTCCAATACAGTTTCTGTGTGCTTTTCTCCTACCACCCCCTTCCCTTTTTTTTTTTCCTTTATTGTGTATTTAAAGGTTACAAAACATACAAGACAAATGCCTAAAGGTTATGGATCTCTTGAAGCTCCTCATATATATATATATATATATATATATATATATATATATATATATATATATATATATATATATATATACATGTGTATGTGTGTGTGTGTGTGTGTGTGTGTGTGTGTGTGTGTGTGTGTGTGTGTGTGTGTGTGTGTTTACTAGTTGTGTTTTTACGGGGGTTGAGCTTTGCTCTTTCGGCCCGCCTCTCAACTGTCAATCAACTGTTTACTAACTACTTTTTTTTTTTTTCCCACACCACACACACACCCCAGGAAGCAGCCCGTGACAGCTGACTTACTCCCAGGTACCTATTTACTGCTAGGTAACAGGGGCATTCAGGGTGAAAGAAACTTTTGCCCATTTGTTTCGGCCTCGTGCGGGAATCGAACCCGCGCCACAGAATTACGAATCCTGCGCGCTATCCACCAGGCTACGAGGCCTGTGTGTGTGAACTCACCTATTTGTACTCACCTATTTGTGCTTGCAGGATCGAGCATTGACTCTTGGATCCCGCCTTTCTAGCTATCGGTTGTTTACAGCAATGACTCCTGTCCCATTTCCCTATCATACCTAGTTTTAAAAGTATGAATAGTATTTGCTTCCACAACCTGTTCCCCAAGTGCATTCCATTTTACTACTACTCTCACGCTAAAAGAAAACTTCCTAACATCTCTGTGACTCATCTGAGTTTCCAGTTTCCACCCATGTCCCCTCGTTCTGTTATTATTACGTGTGAACATTTCATATATTTCCACTTTGTCAATTCCCCTAAGTATTTTATATGTCCCTATCATATCTCCTCTCTCCCTTCTTTTCTCTAGTGTCGTAAGGTTCAGTTCCTTCAGCCGCTCTTCATATCCCATCCCTCGTAACTCTGGGACAAGCCTCGTCGCAAACCTCTGAACCTTCTCCAGTTTCTTTATGTGTTTCTTCAAGTGGGGGCTCCATGATGGCGCGGCATACTCTAAGACGGGTCTCACGTAGGCAGTGTAAAGCGCCCTAAAAGCCTCCTCATTTAGGTTTCTGAATGAAGTTCTAATTTACGCCAGTGTAGAGTACGCTGCTGTCGTTATCCTATTTATATGTGCCTCAGGAGTTAGATTAGGTGTCACATCCACTCCCAGGTCTCTTTCTCGAATCGTTACAGGTAGGCTGTTCCCCTTCATTGTGTACTGTCCCTTTGGTCTCCTGTCACCTGATCCCATTTCCATAACTTTACATTTACTGGTGTTAAACTCCAGTAGCCATTTCCCTGACCATCTCTGCAGCCTGTTTAAGTCCTCTTGGAGGATCCTACAATCCTCTGTGTGTGTGTGTGTGTGTGTACTCACCTAGTTACTCACCTAGTTGTGCTTGCGGGGGTTGAGCTCTGGCTCTTTGGTCCCGCCTCTCAACTGTCAATCAACAGGTGTACAGGTTCCTGAGCCTATTGGGCTCTATCATATCTACACTTGAAACTGTGTATGGAGTCAGCCTCCACCACATCACTTCCTAATGCATTCCATTTGTCAACCACTCTGACACTAAAAAAGTTCTTTCTAATATCTCTGTGGCTCATTTGGGCACTCAGTTTCCACCTGTGTCCCCAACTACACACACACACACACACACCTGTGTGTGTGTGTGTGTGTGTATTCGGTCATTAGTTTTTCAGTATGGAAAGCAAATATTTTACCTTCCCGGGTGAATATACCATTAAAGAGAAATGCAGTATTCACACGGCTTTACAGTCTGAAATAGTTGCCAACAAAAGGAAAACAAATGCAAAAGCCAAAGCGCAAAATATAATAAGAAAATTAAGCAGGCAAAATATATCAACAAAATCATGCAGCCAATTAATATTCACATTCTCGTTGAAAGACATAAGATAAAAATAGCTTTAAAACTTTCCCTTATGAGGCCAAAATAATGTAGAAACTGAGAGTGTTACAGAGATATCACACCATAACACCATAACACCATCACACCATAACACCATCACACCATCACACCATAACACCATCACACCATAACACCATAACACCATAACACCATAACACCATCACACCATAACACCATCACACCATCACACCATAACACCATAACACCATAACACCATAACACCTTAACACCATAACACCATATCACCATCACACCATCACACCATAACACCATCACACCATAACACCATCACACCATAACACCATCACACCATAACACCATCACACCATAACACCATCACACCATCACACCATAACACCATAACACCATCACACCATCACACCATCACACCATAACACCATAACACCATAACACCATCACACCATAAGACCATCACACCATAACACCATCACACCATAACACCATCACACCTTAATACCATAACACCATAACACCATCACACCATCACACCATCACACCATAACACCATAACACCATAACACCATCACACCTTAACACCATAACACCATAAGACCATCACACCATAACACCATCACACCATAACACCATAACACCATCACACCATAACACCATCACACCATCACACCATAACACCATCACACCATAACACCATCACACCATAACACCATAACACCATAACACCATAACACCATCACACCATAACACCATCACACCATAACACCATCACACCATAACACCATCACACCATAACACCATCACACCTTAACACCATCACACCATCACACCATAACACCATCACACCATAACACCATCACACCTTAACACCATAACACCATCACACCATAACACCATAACACCATCACACCATAAGACCATCACACCATAACACCATCACACCATAACACCATCACACCATCACACCATAACACCATCACACCATAACACCATCACACCATCACACCATAACACCATCACACCATCACACCATCACACCTTAACACCATAACACCATATCACCATCACACCATCACACCATCACACCATAACACCATCACACCTTAACACCATAACACCATCACACCATAACACCATAACACCATAACACCATAACACCATAACACCATCACACCATAAGACCATCACACCATAACACCATCACACCATAACACCATCACACCTTAACACCATCACACCATCACATTATAACACCATCACACCATAACACCATCACACCATAACACCATCACACCATCACACCATCACACCATCACACCTTAACACCATAACACCATCACACCATCTCACCATCACACCATAACACCATCACACCATAACACCATCACACCATCACACCATCACACCATCACACCTTAACACCATAACACCATATCACCATCACACCATCACACCATCACACCATAACACCATCACACTATCACACCATAACACCATCACACCATCACACCATAACACCATCACACCTTAACACCATAACACCATCACACCATAACACCATCACACCATCACAACATCACACCATAACACCATCACACCATAACACCATCACACCATCACAACATCACACCATAACACCATCACACCATATCACCATCACACCATAACACCATCACACCATAACACCATCACACCATAACACCATCACACCATAACACCATCACACCATAACAACCATCACACCATAACACCATCACACCATAACACCATCACACCATAACACCATCACACCATAACACCATCACACCATCACAACATCACACCATAACACCATCACACCATAACACCATCACACCATCACACCATCACAACATCACACCATAACACCATCACACCATCACACCATAACACCATCACACCATAACACCATCACACCATAACACCATCACACCATAACACCATCACACCATAACAACCATCACACCATAACACCATCACACCATAACACCATCACACCATAACACCATCACACCATAACACCATAACACCATCACACCATCACACCATAACACCATAACACCATAACACCATCACACCATAAGACCATCACACCATAACACCATCACACCATAACACCATCACACCTTAATACCATAACACCATCACACCATCACACCATAACACCATAACACCATAACACCATCACACCTTAACACCATAACACCATAAGACCATCACACCATAACACCATCACACCATAACACCATAACACCATCACACCATAACACCATCACACCATCACACCATAACACCATCACACCATAACACCATCACACCATAACACCATCACACCATAACACCATCACACCATCACAACATCACACCATAACACCATCACACCATAACACCATCACACCATCACAACATCACACCATAACACCATCACACCATCACACCATAACACCATCACACCATAACACCATCACACCATAACACCATAACACCATCCACCACACCATAACACCCATCACACCATCACACCATAACACCATCACACCATTAACACCATAACACCATACACCATAACACCCATCACACCATAACAACCATCACACCATCACACCATCACACCATAACACCATAACACCATAACACCATAACACCATAACACCATACCATCACACCATAACACCATCACACCATAACACCATCACACCATAAACACCATCACACCATAACACCATCACACCATAACACCATCACACCATAACACCATCACAACCATAACACCATCACACCATAACACCATAACACCATCACACCATCACACCATCACCCATCACACCATAACACCATAACACCATAACACCATCACACCATAAGACCATCACACCATAACACCATCACACCATAACACCATCACACCTAATACCATAACACCATAACACCATCACACCATCAACACCATCACACCATAACACCATAACACCATAACACCATCACACCATAACACCATAACACCATAAGACCATCACACCATAACACCATCACACCATAACACCATAACACCATCACACCATAACACCATCACACCATCACACCATAACACCATCACACCATAACACCATCACACCATAACACCATAACACCATAACACCATAACACCATCACACCATAACACCATCACACCATAACACCATCACACCATAACACCATCACACCATAACACCATCACACCATAACACCATCACACCATCACACCATAACACCATCACACCATAACACCATCACACCTAACACCATAACACCATCACACCATAACACCATAACACCATCACACCATAAGACCATCACACCATAACACCATCACACCATAACACCATCACACCATCACACCATAACACCATCACACCATAACACCATCACACCATCACACCATAACACCATCACACCATCACACCATCACACCATCACACCTTAACACCATAACACCATATCACCATCACACCATCACACCATCACACCATAACACCATCACACCATTAACACCATAACACCATCACACCATAACACCATAACACCATAACACCATAACACCATCACACCATAAGACCATCACACCATAACACCATCACACCATAACACCATCACACCTTAACACCATCACACCATCACATTATAACACCATCACACCATAACACCATCACACCATAACACCATCACACCATCACACCATCACACCATCACACCTTAACACCATAACACCATCACACCATCACACCATCACACCATAACACCATCACACCATAACACCATCACACCATCACACCATCACACCATCACACCTTAACACCATAACACCATATCACCATCACACCATCACACCATCACACCATAACACCATCACACTATCACACCATAACACCATCACACCATCACACCATAACACCATCACACCTTAACACCATAACACCATCACACCATAACACCATCACACCATCACAACATCACACCATAACACCATCACACCATAACACCATCACACCATCACAACATCACACCATAACACCATCACACCATATCACCATCACACCATAACACCATCACACCATAACACCATCACACCATAACACCATCACACCATAACACCATCACACCATAACAACCATCACACCATAACACCATCACACCATAACACCATCACACCATAACACCATCACACCATAACACCATCACACCATCACAACATCACACCATAACACCATCACACCATAACACCATCACACCATCACAACATCACACCATAACACCATCACACCATCACACCATAACACCATCACACCATAACACCATCACACCATAACACCATCACACCATAACACCATCACACCATAACAACCATCACACCATAACACCATCACACCATAACACCATCACACCATAACACCATCACACCATAACACCATAACACCATCACACCATCACACCATAACACCATAACACCATAACACCATCACACCATAAGACCATCACACCATAACACCATCACACCATAACACCATCACACCTTAATACCATAACACCATAACACCATCACACCATCACACCATAACACCATAACACCATAACACCATCACACCTTAACACCATAACACCATAAGACCATCACACCATAACACCATCACACCATAACACCATAACACCATCACACCATAACACCATCACACCATCACACCATAACACCATCACACCATAACACCATCACACCATAACACCATAACACCATAACACCATCACACCATAACACCATCACACCATAACACCATCACACCATAACACCATCACACCATAACACCATCACACCTTAACACCATCACACCATCACACCATAACACCATCACACCATAACACCATCACACCTTAACACCATAACACCATCACACCATAACACCATAACACCATAACACCATCACACCATAAGACCATCACACCATAACACCATCACACCATAACACCATCACACCATCACACCATAACACCATCACACCATAACACCATCACACCATCACACCATAACACCATCACACCATCACACCATCACACCATCACACCTTAACACCATAACACCATATCACCATCACACCATCACACCATCACACCATAACACCTTAACACCATAACACCATCACACCATAACACCATAACACCATAACACCATAACACCATCACACCATAAGACCATCACACCATAACACCATCACACCATAACACCATCACACCTTAACACCATCACACCATCACATTATAACACCATCACACCATCACACCATAACACCATCACACCATCACACCATCACACCTTAACACCATAACACCATATCACCATCACACCATCACACCATCACACCATCACATCATAACACCATCACACCATAACACCATCACACCATCACACCATCACACCTTAACACCATAACACCATATCACCATCACACCATCACACCATCACACCATAACACCATCACACTATCACACCATAACACCATCACACCATCACACCATAACACCATCACACCTTAACACCATAACACCATCACACCATAACACCATCACACCATCACAACATCACACCATAACACCATCACACCATAACACCATCACACCATCACAACATCACACCATAACACCATCACACCATATCACCATCACACCATAACACCATCACACCATAACACCATCACACCATAACACCATCACACCATAACACCATCACACCATAACAACCATCACACCATAACACCATCACACCATAACACCATCACACCATAACAACCATCACACCATAACACCATAACACCATCACACCATAACACCATAACACCATCACACCATAACACCATAACACCATTACAGACGGGCTTAACAAAAACGGTAAATAAAAATGTCGAATTTGACAACATTTTGTTGGACACATTGAAATGTTCGAGTTATTACTGTTTATAACTTGTAATAAATTAATTTTACCTCATTTAATTTCACATACAATATATAATGAACATATTGTGGTGTACCACACATAAACCATCTACTGAAATATATTACTCAGTAAAATAGGAGTCATCTGGGCAATGTAGACTGGGTAGTTTGTTTCCCCTAGAACATCATCTGCTAATAGGTTTACATTCAGGTCTCCAATTACTAGTGCTTGGAGCGCCAGGGCGAATAGTGATGGAACGATTCTCAATCTCCTCGCCATCAACTGGGTTCGAACCCAAGTGTTCTCGCTTGGCTTGCTTCAAGTCGACTCACTGACCTGAGAGGTTGATGTAATATCTTGTGTCGAAACTTTCTATTACGTCAGAACCTAGAAATATATATATCAGTAAAAAAAAACCGTATGTGTACTCGAGGCCGCTATAATTAACACCAATCATTCCCAGTCAGCACTTATCCCTATATTTAAAAAAAACTGTAATATGTATTTTCTGCTATGTTTCTCCTTGTAACTCCTTGTAATGTTTCCTAATTATGTAACGTAATTCTAAGCCAGTTTTTACTTGCTTCTTTTTAATGTCTTAACTTCAATTTAGAGATAATGTTTGTTTGTTTGAGAATTCATTATAAAGATAATTTTAGAACACTCCTTATATCGGTTTATCAAAACTTCTTCATGAAATTACTTAATGGTAAAACTTTCTTTGATAGTCTCTCTTAACAAGGAAAGTGGCGATTACCACGTATAGCTTTTCGGCTTTCTATGGATACTTATAGATCTAATAGACCTTAGATCCATTAGATCTTACAGAACGTTCCTATATTGGACATTGATGTCCGTCCATCGAAGTCAGTGAAGGTCACTCAATATCATCAGTCTGGGAGTAAGTCCGGAGATGGCGGAGTAATACAGTCCGAGCCTGATGGACTTTCCGCTTGCAGTGGGGATATGGAGGTGTGGGCTCCTGGCATGGGGAGCACCAGCCCGGGACTTGTCAAGAGATTGTTTTTCTGCAGCATCATTCACTCTATGTTCGTACATTCAAGCAACGGCATGTGCTTGACTGTGCCAGGCAGTTCGATCGTCATGCATGATCTCTCAGACTTCAGTGTCTATGCCGCAGTACTTCAGGGAAGCCTCCAGGGTGTCCCAGGACTCACAAGCACAGCGGAGAACGACTGTCGAGTAGACTATTAGTTTGGAGGTATGAAGAGGCATCTTAGTACCTTGTCAATCCAAGACTTTGTATCGATGCCTTCCAAATGCTACGTTAGCTCTGGCGATTCTGTAGTTCATCCCCTCATCGATATTGACTGCCTTTGACAAAATAGTGGAGAGGCATGTAAACCTGTTTACGTTGTTGAGCTTCTGGCTACTGACGGTGATAGACGGCGTATGTACAGCCAGGAGTGGCCACCAGCCAGGAGTAGCCACCAGCCAGGAGCGGCCACCAGCCAGGAGTGGCCACCAGCCAGGAGTGGCCACCAGCCAGGAGCGGCCACCAGCCAGGAGCGGCCACCAGCCAGGAGTGGCCACCTGCCAGGAGCGGCCACCAGCCAGGAGCGGCCACCAGCCAGGAGTGGCCACCAGCCAGGAGTGGCCACCAGTCAGGAGTGGCCACCAGCCAGGAGCGGCCACCAGCCAGGAGCGGCCACCAGCCAGGAGTGGCCACCAGCCAGGAGTGGCCACCAGCCAGGAGTGGCCACCAGCCAGGAGCGGCCACCAGCCAGGAGTGGCCACCAGCCAGGAGTGATCACCAGCCAGGAGTGGCCACCAGCCAGGAGCGGCCACCAGCCAGGAGCGGCCACCAGCCAGGAGCGGCCACCAGCCAGGAGTGGCCACCTGCCAGGAGCGGCCACCAGCCAGGAGTGGCCACCAGCCAGGAGCGGCCACCAGCCAGGAGCGGCCACCAGCCAGGAGTGGCCACCTGCCAGGAGCGGCCACCAGCCAGGAGTGGCCACCAGCCAGGAGTGGCCACCAGTCAGGAGTGGCCACCAGCCAGGAGCGGCCACCAGCCAGGAGCGGCCACCAGCCAGGAGTGGCCACCAGCCAGGAGTGGCCACCAGCCAGGAGTGGCCACCAGCCAGGAGCGGCCACCAGCCAGGAGTGGCCACCAGCCAGGAGTGATCACCAGCCAGGAGTGGCCACCAGCCAGGAGCGGCCACCAGCCAGGAGCGGCCACCAGCCAGGAGCGGCCACCAGCCAGGAGTGGCCACCTGCCAGGAGCGGCCACCAGCCAGGAGCGGCCACCAGCCAGGAGTGGCCACCAGCCAGGAGTGGCCACCAGTCAGGAGTGGCCACCAGCCAGGAGTGGCCACCAGCCAGGAGCGGCCACCAGCCAGGAGTGGCCACCAGCCAGGAGTGGCCACCAGCCAGGAGCGGCCACCAGCCAATAGTGGCCACCAGCCAGGAGTGGCCACCAGCCAGGAGTGGCCACCAGCCAAGAGTGGCCACCAGCCAGGAGTGGCCACCAGCCAGGAGTGGCCACCAGCCAGGAGTGGCCACCAGCCAGGAGTGGCCACCAGCCAGGAGTGGCCACCAGTCAGGAGTGGCCACCAGCCAGGAGCGGCCACCAGCCAGGAGTGGCCACCAGCCAGGAGTGGCCACCAGCCAGGAGTGGCCACCAGCCAGGAGTGGCCACCAGCCAGGAGTGGCCACCAGCCAGGAGTGGCCACCTGCTGCACAACCTCGGTCTTTTAGGTGGAGATGGGGAGGCTGAAGTTCATGCTGTGGAAAATTGATCCATGATGTATTGCATGTCAGCCTCTGTATTGGAGTTGAGGGCGCAGTCATCCGTAAATGACAAGTTACGAATGGTCTAAACTTGGACTTTGGCTCTGGCTTGAGACCCCCTTCACTTTGAGCAGCATCTCGTCAAAACGGCACCGGAGGTCGATCCCAACATCGTTGTCTCTAAAAGCATCGATCAACATTACATGAGATTTCATGAAACATGAGGTTTGACGAGGCTGGGAGCCAAAATGCAGATGCAGCCTTTGGTGACTCCATTTGTAACAGCAAATGGCTAAGAGTAATTGCTATGGTCTTGACGTCTGGCAACTATGCCATTATGGATCTGTTTCACCATATCGACGAAAGTGTCTGAGCATACAGATTTGGCCATAATCCTCCAGAGACCCACACGGCCGACAGTATCAAATACCTTCGTTAGATCTACAAGGTGGTGAAGAGCTAGACATTCTGCTCCCGACACTCCTCTTGCAGTTGTCTGGTAGCGAAGATGATGGCAATAGTACCTCGCTCTCTCCTGAATTCACACTGGCTTTCCGGCAAGAGACCTTGATGGAGTTGAAGCATGAGCCTGTTCAGAAATATTTTATTGAGGACCTTCTGTGCAAAACAGAGCAGAGAAATTTCCTCAGTAGTTACCACAAGATTGACGATTTTACTTGTGCTTGTGCAGATGAATGTGGGATGTCTGGAATGATGCATATCTCTTTCCACATTACTCAGAACATCTCAGTGAGCCTTTCAATTAGTTCTATTACACCCGACTTGTAAATTTCAGTCAGAGTGGAGTCAGCTAAAGCTCCCCCCCCCCCCTTGAACAGCAGTTCAATGCCCTTTTATATAGTACAATGACCATAACAGTACATCATAATCAAAGTGGTTTGTACCCCTCTGAAAAACAATGTAAGTCCGACTGAATCATAAACTATCGCGTTCTACTAGATATATATCATTCAGTCTTATAAGGTTGTCATATTTCAGTTCTTTAATGATATGTATTCCGACATGTATTTCCTGACCAAACTATGTAAGAAATTGTGACACAAAGGGAAGACTAAACACACCCATGGTTGGTCTACGGCCGGATTTCGCCATATAAACGTTGAAACTGTTCACCATGGTTATGTCTACAAGGTGGAAACGAGTATGGATTCTTGCTCACCATCTCTCCGCCAGAGATGCCTGGCTTAAAGTTCTCTGGTGAAGCTGATTACCATGAGGGGACGGTGACATTATTTGAAGTACAGAGAGAAGAGTGGAGGACCTGCTGGTATACAGATTCTCCGTGGGAACTATGTCGCTGTCAAGTTTGCAGCAGGATCCTCTTTCCTCAGGTTTTAGGACACCTATGGAGGGAAGGGAATGGAAATGCCAAATGGTGCAGACACGGCAGAAGTGGTTAATTTGTGTCAAGTATATTCTTTTCCGGTGGTGCGAGATGCGGCCTTTGAACTGCCTAACGACAGCATTACTTTATAACGAATTGTTTTCCACATTGGGCTACAGACTGATTGTGGACCTGTGCCGTGACATCATGAATGGTGACATGTTGACCATGCCTTCTAAAAAACCTCCAGGGTTGGTTTGGTGTCTGACCTTCAGATTTTTAAATGAGGCAGTAGTCGTGGTGTCGTACGGCCTATAATCAAATGTCAGAGGTGTGGTGGTTCTTTTGTAGTGTAGTCGGAAAGGCATCGGAAGAGAGTGGGTTTTGTCCACTTGATGATCGGCAGGATGTATGACCGTATTCCTCCTCCTGCTGCTGTTTCATGTGCGCTGGGATCTGGATACGTGTCTTATGTGAGTGTGATGATGAAATAAACAAATGTTAGGTTTCCCCTTATACTCTGTCTGACAGTCTGTGGTGGAAGATAATAAATCAGGAACAGAATTGGGTGGCAGATTATACCTTGAAAATACCATACAGAAAGTGTTCCAGTGTTCCAGCAAGCTAGGAGCTTCCGGCCAACTAGAGGCTGCTAGTTTGCCTGAGGATATGCATGGGGTAGTGGGTGTAGCGCCCCTTGAGGAGGCTGCTGCTTAGTCTCAGTGACAGGATTCCTGATGGTGGCTGTTTTTATACTTACTGTGTTCCTAATACCTGAATTGTGTAACCCTTAACGGCAATGGGCTTACCAGCTGCATTAATCTTCATCCTGTGGCACAGGCGTATATAATGGATGTGTTTTTCATTCATGAATAAAATGCAATCTGTCTGCCGAAGCTGTATAATCTTCTTGGTTAATTTGAGTTTTTGAATCCTCTGGCGCTCTCGTTTTTGGTGGGACGTTAATTGTGTTACTTGTGTGGGTGTCTTCACTAGGTTTGTGTTACCTATTTTGCAGGCTTAGGTTCGGAGTCTGTCCCTGTCTGAGTTTTTGTGACTGATGCTAGTTGGCTGGTAGTGTTCCGTATTGTACATGTCTTTGTTGAGGTTATGGTTCCAGGATTGATCGTATGCATTAGCATCATAGATATAGGAGTCTTGTTTCTTGTGCCCGCGGCCTCAATTAGATTTTCGGGTCATAGTATGTTAGTGATGGGAGTGTTGGTTAGTAATCAGGTAAATGATGGGTAGGTGTTGGTGGTGGTTGGTCTTCTCCAGAGCCCTGTGGTTTGCGAGGAGTTTCGGACCTTATGGGATTCTTTGGTGCAGTTGAAGGGTAGATTTTCTTTGTTGGAATGACGGAATGTCTGTAAGTAATGTTGTTGAGCCAGCCGCGGGCTACTCATCGTTCCTGGGTTAGTACTGTGGTTTTCCCACCAAAGAGGGCTGCTCAAGAATTTGCTTTAACAAAAGTCAGATGTTTTCTAGACATCTGAGGGAGCATGTGGATGTATAGTTTGCCGTGATGGGAAATTTAAATCATACACATTACCTAAATACAACTCTGGTTAAGGATGCACACCACTTGACAAATATGCCTGGCTTCGATGTGCAATTGAAGGTCTATACGCCACTAACCAAATGTGAGACTTACACCAAACACGCCAAAAAAAAAGGAACATACGGGATGTTCACGATCGAGGTCTACTTGAGCTTCCCCGTGCATCCATTTCTGTTCGGTTTTATCATATTCTGAGCCTTCATGATCAATATCGACTACTTTCCTGACCAGCCATTAACCACCAACCACGGCAAATTACCATGATTTGCCAAGTGTTGAAGACGGGGTTAAGCTTCTGGTCAACGTGACGCTGCTCTTCATTGTCGTCAGAGAACCTATTCTGTTTACACATATAAACGCATGCAGAGTCTTCTGATAGTTGCAAAAAGTCAAAGAAATAATATAGCGAAATGCCTCTATAAAAATGGTAGCGTCCTTGTATAGGGTTTTCTTCACATTCATGTTGACATTCGTTGCCCAAATGCAGCAGTTTGTGTAAGTGTTGTATGTTACGGAGTGGGTATAGTGAAATATGATGTGGGTATGGTGAATCATGGCATATGTATAGTGAGTTATGGATTGGGTATAGTGAGATATGATGTGAGTATAGTTAATTATGGTGTTGGTATAGTGGATTATGGTGTGGGTATAATGAGTCATGGAGTGGGTACAGTGAGGTTTTGTGAAGGTACAGTGAGGTACTGAGTGGGTATAGTGAGTTATGGACTGGGTGTATTATGTGATGAGAGAATATCCTCAACCATTAGCCAGATCCAAGCATGCCAGGCTTGAAACACACGGCCATTTTACCAGCAATATCAAGCAAGATAACTCACACATAAATAACATGCATTAATCGTAAAACTCTCCTGCAGTTGCCGTTTTTCATAACCTCAGAGTTACAGAGACGTGAGGGTCATGACCTCTGGTGGACAGCCTTGACCCCACAGTGTTGCACCGTCAGAGCATGACTAAGTACTGCTATTTCTACCAGTTGGAAGAAGGCCTACATTAGTGTCTTAGTTTTGATTGGCTCTCTCAGAAAGATCCTATCAAAATTCATAAGATACAGCAGCTAGACGATCATCCAAGAGTCTCAAACGTTTTGGTACAAGCAACCACAGAGGAAGGACCTCTCTTAGCATGACTGACCAGGAACCAGAACTTAGATACCAAACTGGGTACTGTATACAGTTAACTCTACAGTGAACTGGTGTCACTGGCAGTCTGAATCAACACCTAAACTGCACATGGCTTGTAACAAGCAAGACGACAGAGCAAGTCAAACTCTTGTTAATAGAACATGATATCACTCGCCAGGAGGGCCAGAGCATATTGTTGCGCGGGCCTAAGGCTCTGGCTGGCCCGATTAATGTTACTAATTTCTGTCTCAGGCAATAGATGCGTATTTTTGATGCTCATGTTGACTTCGGTAAGATTATGTTCAATCTGTTTAACACTTATTTCTGCGCTGTTAACTCTCACTTTAAATATTGTACATGTTTGTAACTCTTCACTTTGTTAGAAAATGTTCCAGTGGTCTGTCAGGTAGTTCTTCCACACGGCTGACATTTCCTCTCTTCTTCTGGAACCTGAAAGCCTATTTCTCATGCACATGAGTATTTAAGCCTGATTCACTATAATTGCACTTCTGTTTTCTATTGGTCTCTCATCAAAATGAGTGGATGGTTCGTTGTTGAGTTGTTGCTCCAACCCGCAGATCCTGACGTTACAACTGATGCATTAGGGTCACTCTACACCTTCTGTTTGGACTGTCTCTAATTCGAAGACCTTGAGGTTGCAGTGTTTCCATTAATGATTTTACTTTTGTGGTCAGATCGAAGTTTTCATGTAAGTGATTTTCTTGATATTTTTCAATGGACAGTTATGGAATCTGTATGTATAATAGGGTGCCGCCAGTGGTCAGCAAGAGCATCTTCCTGAGAATTTTGCATGGCTACCACCTCTGTCAAGTTGAGCACCAGTTCCAGTTTTTCCAACCATATTTTCTTTTGGCCTTAACTGCAGCTCCAAATTCTTGTCTCTGTCGGTTTACTGATCCGTCTGTAAAGTATGTGAAACTGTTCAGATGCCAAATTTGCTTCTGTGTTTATGTATTGGGGTTTAATCTGTTTTTTTCCTCCTCGTAGAGCCATAACCTTAAACTTTCCTGGCAACAATTCCCAAGAGGCTTGCTTACCGAAGTCTGCTTTTATTGTGGCAATACCTTACTCAGTGAGTGAACATCTTCAAGAGAAAACTTCATAGTTTTCTTCAAGAACAGCTGACCAACCGGGCTGTGGTGGATATGTGGGCTTGCGGGCCGCTTGAAGCAACAACCTGGTGGACCAATCTCTCACAAGTCAAACCTGGCCCCGGGAAGTGCTTGAGGAGTAGAAGAACTCCCAGAACCCCATCAAGCAGAAATCCAGCAGTGATATATTTGTGACCTGGAATGTATTGATGACGTTTGTGCACAATGGATCCGTCTGTTGATTTTGTTAGCTCTTCTGCTCCGAGCTCCAGTGAATATATCTTTGTACCGACCTACGCTTCTTCCATCCATATCTGACATCTCCTCCCACCTCCTTTTACAGTCACTATTTTTATGATGGTGCTGTCACATGCGTCAGTATGGAAAGCTCGTGAATGGTTGAGTGATTGTCTTGGTTGGTGATTAGAGGGGCTGGTGTACTTTTTTATTAATATTTACATGCAGAACATGCTAAATAAATACAATAAAATAATGGCAGAAAAACATTACAGAAAACTACATTACACAAAAAACACAAACAAACATTTGAAAACACATAAACACATGAAACCCAAACACAAAATACAAAGCAATAAAGATACACAATATACAGTACAGAGGGCAGTCATTAACGGACATACAAACATAATACAGTACAGCAACAAACACAAGGAGAAAATACATAAACATATGACATAAAGAAGACAAAGTTACAAAATCACTGGCCTGAAGGGCCCAAATGCATTAAACAGTTACGTAACAACACCTAAGAACAATATGACACAAAACAGGACAAGAAGCCCATAACCAAAAACCCCACAATATTGAAAACACATGAAACAAAGGAAACACGAACACAAAAGCACAATGCAAGAAGAATACACAAAATACATTACACAGACCAGTCCAAAACGGACACACACACAAACACATCACAAAACAAACAACACAAAGATGAAACACAAAATATAAACAAGACTAAGGGACAAAACTATAGGTCTGAAGAGCCCTCAGCAGTACACAACATTTGAGGCGTAACCCAGAAGGTCTACCAATATTTGTGTAGAAAGTCCGCTACCGAAATATGCAAACAGTTCGCCTCCCAAATGACCCACAAATCTTCACGAACAGGAACTCCACACGGCGCTTGAGGGCGAGGCATATAGTCAGTGTTATGGGCCCCCATATAACATTATGGGGTAGTGAACATACAGCATCGCTAGAAAACGCAGCCTGGCCAAATATCAATAGGTGTCTAGGGGATTCAAAGGCTATCAAAAGATATTCCAGTTTACTGGGGCTTATAACATGTCACCATAACACCTTAAGAAAACTACAATCTCTATAACTCACATTCTAATCCTTTATCCAGTTTCCTAAAGCTTTGCATGATCATCAACAGGCAATATAACACATGGGCATCACTTAAGATCCTCAGGTACCCACCACAATAATATATAAAAGCACCTGCCACCTGGTATAAATGATGTACAACAGTAGAAATGATCCATGGTAAACACTACGGCTTAACAGTAAATATCCTAGCAGTCAACTAACACAAATAAGTTCACTAAAACCTGGACCAAGGCGACACACATGCGTCTGACGCGGAAGATCAGAGAGTAGTGACCGCCCAGGAGCCCAGCAGGCGGAGAGTGGCACCGTTTCCAAATCCACAAGTCAGCTGAGTCTCCTCTTTCGATTAACACAAGCTCATATACAAACATTTCTCAGTAAATAACTCCTAATTCATACAATAACTAAACCAACTTTACAATACACATTTTTATATAATAATACATATCAATACATAATAGAATATACCATAATATACAAATAAGTCAACTGGGAATTCATAATACCGAGGTATGATAACACTGGCTGCGGACGGTTTTCAAGGGCGGGGGGGGGGGGGGGGTTTAAAGGAGGATTTTATGACGTTACCGGTCAGCCGTTATACATAATTGTACATGCATACAATGTAAATCATCATATACCAAAATAAGTAATGAAACCTTGTCTCTAAAAACTTTGTGGTATACATCTCACAGTACCAGAATATACATTACTAATATGACAAGAGGACAATGCAATGAACAATAATGAAATGGATATTTCACAGTATACATGCTAGTAATACACCAGATATCTAAATGTATACATTTTACATCATAGCTCACACATCATGACCTATACAGCAATATGTAGCATTCCATAATATAAGCACATAATCGTGTTTTCCAATCTACATGACATTAGGCTTCTGCTATTTACTACACTTTCAATATATCCACAAATACATGGCATATAACTTTGGTTATATGCTATGAAATATATGCCATGGTATTGAAATGTATTATGCATAGGTATATTAGACATACATTGGCAATACACAATTTATACTAGTACAGTATATTGTCGAAAGAAGAATAGATATATATAATAATATTTGTGATACTGCTAATCAGCCAAGATATCACTGTACAGTTTGAATACATCATTCACCAGCCACAGTATGATCATACTGGTGTATGTGGGGTCATAACAGTCAGAAACACCGGAAATGAAAACACGTACGCTAGGCACCCAGACAGTGGATGAGTACACGGGGACCGGCTCCACCTGGACTGATAGACTGGGTGTCGATCCCACAACTGCACCCGGCACGGCACCCCCTGGCAAGACAACCACCCCCCTGGAAGGGGGCGGTAACACAGGATGGTGGCAACACGGGGAGCGGCAACATGGGGGAGGCAACAGGGGGGGGGGGACACAGGAGGCAGCACCACAGGGGACACACTCGGAACGGCCTGCCGGGCAACTGGGATAGTCACAGCACCCCTCCACCCTGGCGAACATCCTTCTTCAGGACCACCACAAGGTCCCTGGCCGCATCTGCTACTTCAAGAGGAGGTACAACTTCCCACAGCAGGGAGCCCACATGAGGCAAAAGTGGGAGGGGGGCACAGGAACTAACATAGTCCCCCACACCCCTCACCACCATCCACCACATGGACCTCCACCACCACCACAGTCGAAGCCGTACCACCAACACCATGAGCCACAACATCCTCAGGAGATGACTCACAACTCTGAAACTCACCCACATCCGCCGAGGCTGAAACAAGGGAGGAGAGTCGTGAGCGTATAGGATCTGGGTGCGAATTAACTGAGCTGTCCACTGTTCCAGAAGCCAAGACATGAGAGACGCTGGGAGTCCAGACCTGGGCACGACGCAGGACTTCGGCAGCAGCGACAACATGGGGGACCGGCCCGAGTCCAGCAGGAGGCCCGAAACTCACACCCTCCAGCATCATGGGCGACAATGGGGGTGGCGGGCGCAGAAACAGGGACCTCAGGAGAACTGGATGGAACATCCACAGAAGACGGAGGTGGAGACAAGGCTTTGAACAGGGCCAGACCCGCACCAGCATCACCACCAACAGTTACCGAACACACACCCGGCAAATGTACGGCATCTGGCGTCTGAACCCCATCAGGAGCAGGCGCTAAAACCGATACCTGGTGAGGCACGACATTCATGGGCACTTGCCCTGCCACATGCGCTGAACCCTCGTCGACAGCCAGCGGCTTGAAATCCTCTTCACATAAGAGGTTGGAGCTCTCGATGACAACTGCTGAGCAGCCAGCAGCCACCAGGCTCGATAATCCACATCGAAAGCTCGTGCGAGGCTGCCATGCATAGTACACACGGATGTAAAAGCCCATAATCTTCATAGAAGACTTGATGTCTGAACGCAACTGCATCCCCTGAGTCCGGATACTATTCCGAATGCCCCGTAGCCACCCGGAGGAAATCAAATTCATCCGCACACTAATGACATTGCCAAACTGCTCGAAGTACGGTTTCAGCAGGGCCTTTGGGAATTCAATAGGGGTCCCACGGACACTGATGTATGTGAGGGCACCTCTCCAATTGAAGATAACCACCGAACCATCAGCGTCCGGCAGTAGAAACTACCGCCCATCAAAGCAGATCAAAAACACCCTATAATCCTCGGCGGCAGCAAATTTCACCAAAGTCCAATGAGAAGAGATCAGCTCCACGCCATGGATGACAGCCACGTCCACACCCAGCACTTCACCTAACACCTCCTCTCTAGTGCAGGGTAGTCAACCTTGCTAGTAAACTCAAGACCGACAGAGTTAGCCCGCAACACGGGGGGGATGGGGGCCCCCCCATCACTCAGTCCACGTCAACAACCCGACCAGGTTCCACCTGCAACACCGGGCAAGCAACGACTGGAGGACTCAGATGAAGTGACCACACCCTACAGCAACTCTAGCTGGTGTACATGGTAGTTCCGTTGTGTGGGTCCCTTTCTTCTTCCATTAGCCATTTGTTACAGCTGGAGAAAGCTTTCATCTTATTTTTCATTAAAGACCACAGCTAGAGATAACTGACGGTCGATGTCGCTTCTGTTAACATTCATTGTCATTTTAGCCTCTTTGTACTGTATATTGGACCATGGGCTGTTATATTCCTTGGTACTCCTTACCCTTGTTGTTGGTGCTCATCACTCTTCAGTCTCTGTGTATCTCTGCTTGACTAAATCCATTATTCCTTTGACTGTCTTGACCTGAAGTTCAACCTCCGGTTTCAGAGTATCCTGGCACTTCTATCTTCTATCTTACTCACATGTTGTTCCCTTCTCTGAAGTCTACTTATCTTTCCCTGATTACGTGACTTACATCCATTGTTCTATAATTAAAATTAATTCATGTAGTCAAATGAATGAACTTGGTAAATGAATGAAGACTGGGGCACACTAGTTCCTAGCTCCTGGTGGTGTTAATGATGACAGGGGCACACTAGTTCCTAGCTCCTGGTGGTGTTAATGAAGACTGGGGCACACTAGTTCCTAGCTCCTGGTGGTGTTAATGAAGACTGGGGCACACTAGTTCCTGGCTCCTGGTGGTGTTAATGAAGACTGGGGCACACTAGTTCCTGGCTCCTGGTGGTGTTAATGATGACTGGGGCACACTAGTTCCTGGCTCCTGGTGGTGTTAATGAAGACTGAGGCACACTAGTTCCTAGCTCCTGGTGGTGTTAATGAAGACTGGGGCACACTAGTTCCTGGCTCCTGGTGGTGTTAATGAAGACTGGGGCACACTAGTTCCTGGCTCCTGGTGGTGTTAATGATGACTGGGGCACACTAGTTCCTGGCTCCTGGTGGTGTTAATGAAGACAGGGGCACACTAGTTCCTGGCTCCTGGTGGTGTTAATGAAGACTGAGGCACACTAGTTCCTAGCTCCTGGTGGTGTTAATGAAGACAGGGGCACACTAGTTCCTGGCTCCTGGTGGTGTTAATGAAGACTGGGGCACACTAGTTCCTGGCTCCTGGTGGTGTTAATGATGACTGGGGCACACTAGTTCCTGGCTCCTGGTGGTGTTAATGAAGACTGAGGCACACTAGTTCCTAGCTCCTGGTGGTGTTAATGAAGACTGGGGCACACTAGTTCCTAGCTCCTGGTGGTGTTAATGAAGACAGGGGCACACTAGTTCCTGGCTCCTGGTGGTGTTAATGAAGACAGGGGCACACTAGTTCCTAGCTCCTGGTGGTGTTAATGATGACTGGGGCACACTAGTTCCTGGCTCCTGGTGGTGTTAATGATGACTGGGGCACACTAGTTCCTGGCTCCTGGTGGTGTTAATGAAGACTGGGGCACACTAGTTCCTGGCTCCTGGTGGTGTTAATGAAGACAGGGGCACACTAGTTCCTAGCTCCTGGTGGTGTTAATGAAGACAGGGGCACACTAGTTCCTAGCTCCTGGTGGTGTTAATGAAGACAGGGGCACACTAGTTCCTGGCTCCTGGTGGTGTTAATGATGACTGGGGCACACTAGTTCCTGGCTCCTGGTGGTGTTAATGAAGACTGGGGCACACTAGTTCCTGGCTCCTGGTGGTGTTAATGAAGACAGGGGCACACTAGTTCCTAGCTCCTGGTGGTGTTAATGAAGACAGGGGCACACTAGTTCCTGGCTCCTGGTGGTGTTAATGAAGACAGGGGCACACTAGTTCCTAGCTCCTGGTGGTGTTAATGAAGACAGGGGCACACTAGTTCCTGGCTCCTGGTGGTGTTAATGAAGACAGGGGCACACTAGTTCCTAGCTCCTGGTGGTGTTAATGAAGACAGGGGCACACTAGTTCCTAGCTCCTGGTGGTGTTAATGAAGACAGGGGCACACTAGTTCCTGGCTCCTGGTGGTGTTAATGATGACTGGGGCACACTAGTTCCTGGCTCCTGGTGGTGTTAATGAAGACTGGGGCACACTAGTTCCTGGCTCCTGGTGGTGTTAATGAAGACAGGGGCACACTAGTTCCTAGCTCCTGGTGGTGTTAATGAAGACAGGGGCACACTAGTTCCTAGCTCCTGGTGGTGTTAATGAAGACAGGGGCACACTAGTTCCTAGCTCCTGGTGGTGTTAATGAAGACAGGGGCACACTAGTTCCTAGCTCCTGGTGGTGTTAATGAAGACAGGGGCACACTAGTTCCTAGCTCCTGGTGGTGTTAATGAAGACTGGGGCACACTAGTTCCTGGCTCCTGGTGGTGTTAATGATGACTGGGGCACACTAGTTCCTGGCTCCTGGTGGTGTTAATGATGACTGGGGCACACTAGTTCCTGGCTCCTGGTGGTGTTAATGAAGACTGGGGCACACTAGTTCCTGGCTCCTGGTGGTGTTAATGATGACTGGGGCACACTAGTTCCTGGCTCCTGGTGGTGTTAATGATGACTGGGGCACACTAGTTCCTGGCTCCTGGTGGTGTTAATGATGACTGGGGCACACTAGTTCCTGGCTCCTGGTGGTGTTAATGAAGACTGGGGCACACTAGTTCCTGGCTCCTGGTGGTGTTAATGATGACTGGGGCACACTAGTTCCTGGCTCCTAGTGGTGTTAATGATGACTGGGGCACACTAGTTCCTGGCTCCTGGTGGTGTTAATGAAGACTGGGGCACACTAGTTCCTGGCTCCTGGTGGTGTTAATGAAGACTGGGGCACACTAGTTCCTGGCTCCTAGTGGTGTTAATGATGACTGGGGCACACTAGTTCCTAGCTCCTGGTGGTGTTAATGAAGACTGGGGCACACTAGTTCCTGGCTCCTGGTGGTGTTAATGATGACTGGGGCACACTAGTTCCTGGCTCCTGGTGGTGTTAATGAAGACTGGGGCACACTAGTTCCTGGCTCCTGGTGGTGTTAATGAAGACAGGGACACACTAGTTCCTAGCTCCTGGTGGTGTTAATGAAGACTGGGGCACACTAGTTCCTGGCTCCTGGTGGAGTTAATGAAGACAGGGGCACACTAGTTCCTAGCTCCTGGTGGTGTTAATGATGACTGGGGCACACTAGTTCCTGGCTTTTGGTGGTGTTAATGAAGACTGGGGCACACTAGTTCCTGGCTCCTGGTGGTGTTAATGATGACTGGGGCACACTAGTTCCTGGCTCCTGGTGGTGTTAATGAAGACTGGGGCACACTAGTTCCTGGCTCCTGGTGGTGTTAATGAAGACTGGGGCACACTAGTTCCTGGCTCCTGGTGGTGTTAATGAAGACTGGGGCACACTAGTTCCTGGCTCCTGGTGGTGTTAATGATGACTGGGGCACACTAGTTCCTGGCTCCTGGTGGTGTTAATGATGACTGGGGCACACTAGTTCCTGGCTCCTGGTGGTGTTAATGATGACTGGGGCACACTAGTTCCTGGCTCCTGGTGGTGTTAATGATGACTGGGGCACACTAGTTCCTGGCTCCTGGTGGTGTTAATGATGACTGGGGCACACTAGTTCCTGGCTCCTGGTGGTGTTAATGAAGACTGGGGCACACTAGTTCCTGGCTCCTGGTGGTGTTAATGAAGACAGGGACACACTAGTTCCTAGCTCCTGGTGGTGTTAATGAAGACTGGGGCACACTAGTTCCTGGCTCCTGGTGGAGTTAATGAAGACAGGGGCACACTAGTTCCTAGCTCCTGGTGGTGTTAATGATGACTGGGGCACACTAGTTCCTGGCTTTTGGTGGTGTTAATGAAGACTGGGGCACACTAGTTCCTGGCTCCTGGTGGTGTTAATGATGACTGGGGCACACTAGTTCCTGGCTCCTGGTGGTGTTAATGAAGACTGGGGCACACTAGTTCCTGGCTCCTGGTGGTGTTAATGAAGACTGGGGCACACTAGTTCCTGGCTCCTGGTGGTGTTAATGAAGACTGGGGCACACTAGTTCCTGGCTCCTGGTGGTGTTAATGATGACTGGGGCACACTAGTTCCTGGCTTTTGGTGGTGTTAATGAAGACTGGGGCACACTAGTTCCTGGCTCCTGGTGGTGATAATGATGACTGGGGCACACTAGTTCCTGGCTCCTGGTGGTGTTAATGAAGACAGGGACACACTAGTTCCTAGCTCCTGGTGGTGTTAATGAAGACTGGGGCACACTAGTTCCTGGCTCCTGGTGGAGTTAATGAAGACAGGAGCACACTAGTTCCTAGCTCCTGGTGGTGTTAATGATGACTGGGGCACACTAGTTCCTGGCTCCTGGTGGTGTTAATGATGACTGGGGCACACTAGTTCCTGGCTCCTGGTGGTGTTAATGATGACTGGGGCACACTAGTTCCTGGCTCCTGGTGGTGATAATGAAGACTGGGGCACACTAGTTCCTGGCTCCTGGTGGTGATAATGAAGACTGGGGCACACTAGTTCCTAGCTCCTGGTGGTGTTAATGATGACTGGGGCACACTAGTTCCTGGCTCCTGGTGGTGTTAATGAAGACTGGGGCACACTAGTTCCTGGCTCCTGGTGGTGTTAATGATGACTGGGGCACACTAGTTCCTGGCTCCTGGTGGTGTTAATGATGACTGGGGCACACTAGTTCCTGGCTCCTGGTGGTGTTAATGAAGACTGGGGCACACTAGTTCCTGGCTCCTGGTGGTGTTAATGAAGACTGGGGCACACTAGTTCCTGGCTCCTGGTGGTGTTAATGATGACTGGGGCACACTAGTTCCTGGCTCCTGGTGGTGTTTCAAGCTCTATGTGTTCAATACTCTCTTCATTTTGGGTAAACATCTGATCAAATAGACTAGACGAATCTCCATCCCCCTTTCTTTTGTGTAATATTTACTGTATCAATTCCGTTGCTGAAGTGTGGAGTGACGATTTCGGCGGCATCTATGACCCTGCACTCCAACTCCAAGGCATTAGGTGAGACGCAGAAAACACCATCTGGTTGCGGAGGTGTGGCGCCAGTGAAAGGCTCCTGTTTCATACCTCAGTTAGGAGGTAAAGTCGATGATGACAACGTTTTGTGGGAGTAGTAACGATATCTATCTTGAGATGATTTCGGGGCTTTTTAGTGTCCCCGCGGCCCGGTCCTCGACCAGGCCTCCACCCCCAGGAAGCAGCCCGTGACAGCTGACTAACACCCAGGTACCTATTTTACTGCTAGGTAACAGGGGCATAGGGTGAAAGAAACTCTGCCCAGTGTTTCTCCCCGGCGCCTGGGATCGAACCCAGGACCACAGGATCACAAGTCCAGCGTCCTGTCCGCTCGGCCGACCGGCTCCCATATCAACGACATCTAGAGTACGCATCAGATTACGTTTCATAGTTCCCCGGTGAAGGGTGACATCCTAAGTTCACCAGTATTTTTCTGCTTGGGTAATGACTTTTATGTCCACAGAGGTGACGTAGTGAGTCTATTGCGCTGTGGAAATCAGTTCACCTTGGGCAGTGCAGAACTCTTGACTTGGTCCTGTGAGAGGACAAGTGGCCATCGTCTGTAGTAGCAGTGTGTTAGCTGTTGTCTTTATGTAGTGTTTTATGGACCAACGTACCTGGGATTTAGCTAAGAGGAGTTACGAGACGACAGATATGTCCGTCTGCTAAGAAGTGCTGCTAGTGTGTTGCTAGAGACTTCTACCAGGGTGTTAGAGATCCATGGAAGAGATTTTGCAACTCCTGTCAGTGTGTTGCTGAAAACCTCTGCCAGTGTGTTTCTGGAGAGCAGACGTTGGGGGGGGGGTGTATATTTGGACATAGTGACGATACGGTGTGTGGACTGGCCCATGTTGTGTTAGGTGAACCCGCCGGTGATTGAGCGTGTACGACGTATACTTGAAGAAAGTGAACTCACTAAGATTACAAGAACACAGCAGATATATTGAGTGTCCTGGGTGAAAGCGACACTGTGTACATAAGTTTAGCAATACTTTGATAGATAATATATTGGTGAAGGTGTTATTGTGTCTTGTTTACCCCCCCCCCTTTATCCCTTGGACTATTACTTGCTATCGCCAATTTTTGATAACCTTCCATGGAAGAGACTCTAAGGTCCATTAAGCAAAAAGAATCCGGTTACTGGCTCAAGTTGGCTGTAACGGTTATCTTTTCCCTGTTATGTTAAGAAGTTCTGTTCAGAACTTCCAATTGGTTTGTTCTCTGAATTTCGTCCCCACAATTGGAGTTCCTTGATCTCCAGTTTATCTCTACTTGATTTTGGTCGCTCATGATTAATAGATCAGCTCTCATTCTGTTACGTTGCTAGAATTTTAAGTTCATCTACGAAAACTTTGGTTGTTTCCCCATATTCCTATCAGGACCTTATTCTATTTTCTGGTGCGTTGTATTTTTGTGAACACTGATTTTTCTTCCAGCTGCGTCTTGTGCTTGACAAGGTTCCATGCTGGGGCTGCATACTCCAGGGTTGGTCTTACATATGTGCTATACAAGCATCTGAATGATTCCTTGCACAGGTTCCTGAAGGCAGTTCTGATGTTAGCCAGCCTCGCATTCACCGCATGTGTTATTCGTTTTATGTGAGCTACATGAGGTAGGTTTGGTATGATATCAACTCTCACGAAGGACTTCATTTCCCATTTGGTATCCTGTGTCTGGCTTCCTATTCCCTCCACCTAGTTTCATTACATTACATTTACCTGGTTGATGGGGTTCTGGGAGTTCTTCTACTCCCCAAGCCCGGCCCGAGGCCAGGCTTGACTTGTGAGAGTTTGGTCCACCAGGCTGTTGCTTGGAGCGGCCCGCAGGCCCACATACCCACCACAGCCCGGTTGGTCCGGCATTCCTTCGAGGAATATTTACTCGGGTTGAACTTTAGTAGCCATTTGTTAGACCATTCCTTAAGTCTGTCTAGGACATCTTGTAGCCCCATATTATCTTCCTCTGTCTTAAACCTCCTATATTAGAAAGGTGTGTGTGTGTGTACCTAGTTATCTATATCTCTGGATGGTGGTCCAGCAGGCTCCTGGATGGTGGTCCAGCAGGCACCTGGATGGTGGTCCAGCAGGCTCCTGGATGGTGGTCCAGCAGGCTCCTGGATGGTGGTCCAGCAGGCTCCTGGATGGTGGTCCAGCAGGCTCCTGGATGGTGGTCCAGCAGGCTCCTGGATGGTGGTCCAGCAGGCTCCTGGATGGTGGTCCAGCAGGCTCCTGGATGGTGGTCCAGCAGGCTCCTGGATGGTGGTCCAGCAGGCTCCTGGATGGTGGTCCATCAGGCTCCTGGATGGAGATACTGTCTGACTGTGAGTCTGTTCAAGGATGGTGGCCAGCTAGGTGCCTGGTGATAGCCGGAAGGAGTTTTGCATGGATACCGGATACTATATATGGAGTGTCAACAGGTGGTTGGGGTCAAAACACGTGCCTTTCTTTAACAAAGATCAACGCCTCTTCGGAATTCTAGAAGTTGATAAGTTGGGAATATTTAGTTTGAATTAAGCGGTTCAGTTTCCAGAGAGTTTTTAACACATTTTTAGCTGTTCAAATTAATATCACAACATTCAGACAACATAAGAAGAACGTTTTTAAACAACGTTGTTGCAACATTACAATTAGAGTCACAATTGTAAAGGAAACACGGGAGAAGAGACAGTTATACCCGGCTGCCCCCAGGAACCCTCCCACTATTAGTACACGTATATACATCCATCGCAGTACTCCTCTCGTTTGATAATTTAATTATTATCGGGAAGTGAAACCTTTCTTTCTGACGTAATTAAATCAAATTTCGGTGATTACGTTAATGGGGCCAAGGCCGTTATTTTAGTCTGCTCCCAAAACATTTTAAAATAACTTAAAAAATATGATAAACACCTTTACTTTTTGGTCTATCACGACTTAGTAACCATTAGAGTAAGTGTGATGTGTTCAGAAGCTGGAGTACATAACTGGTGTGGTGCAACACTGATTTTACGTTGAAATATTTATCATGAAATTAAACCATTCAAAGATCACAATGCAAGCAAATATCATTAATAGATACAAGCCCAAGTTAACAGAGAGAAGCCGAAATTAGCAGATATATTACCATACTAGCTGTACCCGGCCTCGCATTGCTGTGGCTCAGCAATGCATGTGCGTTGCCTGAGCAACCTTCCCCTTGTCTTCCAGTCCTCCCCACCAGTCCTCCTCCCCCGTCCCCTCGTCCTCCCAACCATTCCTCACTCTCCTGTCCCTTCGTCCTCCCAACCATTCCCCAATCCCTCGTCCCCTAGTCCTCCCTACCATTTCCTCCCTTCCCCATCCCTGTGTCCTCCCAACCATCCCCCACTCCGCTGTCCCCTCGTCCTTCTAATCATTCCCCACTCCACCGTCCCCTCGTACTCTCCTCCATCTCCTACTCCCTCATCCCCCCGGCCTCTGAATCATTTACCCTCTCCCCCTGTTCCCTCATCCTCTGCACCATCCTCCCACTTTTCTGTCTCCTTGTCCTTTCCATCATTCTCCATTCCCATGTCCCCTCGTCCCTACCATCCCCTACTCCCGTCCCCTCGTCCTCCCCACCATTTCCCACTCCCTCGTCCGATGCATTCCCAAAAGATCTGATGTTCCCACCAGAAAATTGGGAACATCAAATGATCTGATGTTCCCATCACTGAAATGTAAGAAAAAACTAATAAAAACGAAATGAAAAAATGAAGAAATAAAAAAATAAACTATTCTCTTGAAATGAACAGTGTGGTAAACAACAAAGCTCAATTCCAAGGCAGTGTCACAAGATAATTAAATAAAAATAAAAATAATTCGAAATCTATGAAAATTCAATTTATCAATGAAAATGGAAACATTGAAATGCAATCATAACATATTTAGTATAGTGTGAGTTGTTCTTACGTGCAACAGATGACACTGTTTTTCAAAAATGCATGTTTTAACTGTCACAGGTGTGTGGCATATATACTTATACTCACGAAATGAACGATATGGTAAGCAACACAGCTTAATTCTAACGCAATATCACACAAAATAATTAAATCAAAATGAAAAAAAATCGAAATATATGAAAATTTAATTTGTCAATGCAATCGGAAAGATTGAAATGGAATCGTAACATATTTATTATAGTGTGTATGGCTCTTACGTGCAACAGATGGCACTGTTTCTTAAAAAAAAGAAGAATGTTTTTACCTTTTACAAGCGTGGCATCTATACTTATACTTATGAAATGAATCCCCCCTCCCTGTTCAGCCCGTTGACGCCGTGAGGGGGGCTTAGTGGGCGGCTGCCGGAGTGTGATGCTCCTTGGGACAGTCCTCTGTCCTTTTCTAGCCTTGTGCTCCTGCTGCCGTCCTCTCCAATTGCGCTGAGCACCTTTTCCTTTTCCTTCTGTTTCGTTTTACTCCCCCCTCTTCTCCTATCTGCTTGCCGTTTCCTGCCGACCTTTTGCTTGTTTTGGTTATTCCTTTGGACTTCTATTTTGACGCCCGGGTGCCTGAGGAGGCATACTCTTGCACCCGTAGAACTGTAGTACCCAACGTCGAGAGCGAGGGGAACCTTTTATTGTCAATCCCCTTTTCGTCACTGAACCCTATCTCGACGAACTGTCGGTTCTTAAGGTGACGTTTGTGGGGCGTATACTCACGACGCACCCCTAGGAGGCCCGGCATAATCTGCGATAGCTTCTTGTTGGGTATCCTGCCTCTAATTGTGGCTCCATGGTGTGTGTGGTTACACATTCGTGAATGAATGTTGATTTTTCGTAGCAATGATATCTACTGTTTCTGCTGTTTCTCCTTTACCTTCTCAGGCTAGTGGGGTGGGCGACCCAGCCCCCGAGTCGGTCCGTGTTGGAAGACCAGGCTCTGTAGCCTCCGCTGCATTGGGCCCCGACCTTGCTCCTCCTTTGGCCTTTCTGACTCCTCCCCTCGGCTCCCCTCCCTCCTCTGTGGTTGAGTCGAGCCCCAAGCCCCCAGTGGTGACTACCTCGTCCCCTGCCGCGGCTCCATCTCTAGTTGTAACTACTGCGCCTTTTAACCCCTCTCTCTCTGGGGGTTCTCACGGCCGACCTCGCTCGGTTCCTTCCCGTTCTGATACCTATCAAGCTTTGTTTGGTCTCGCTTCGTGGGCCAAATATTTTGATCTCCTCCCTCTTGATTCTGCGCCTCCTGACGATTTCTCCTTCCATCGACATCTCGTTGATTCCGTGGATGCCTCTGTTACTTTCAACCCCAGTCGTCTCAGTACACGTGTCGCTGCTGCTCCTTCTTAGGATGCGGCTTCCCGCTTGGCTGCCTAATCCTTCCTTGGCGAGACCCCTGTTCGGGTCTCAAAGAACATTCAGTTGAACGCCAGTGTTGGCACTATTCTCCTCCTGCCCCATGTTGCGACCGGTGTTCGGGATCTGCGCGACTGCCACTGACGATATTCGACATATCCGTAATGCCCAGGGCCATTCTATTCTCCAGGTGGACACGTTTACTCGTCCCCCTCGTGGTAGTCGCCGTCATCCCCTTCGGGTTGTGAAGATTACCTTTGATGGTTGGACCCTTCCACCCTCTGTCATTCTTTCTGGTGCCAGGTGCTCTGTCCAGGAGTACATTCCTTCTCCTAGGCTCTGTAACAAGTGCTGGAGGTTTGGGCATGGTGCCCTCCGCTGCTCTGTGACTGTTTCTCTCTGTCCTTTGCGTGGTGGCGAAGGTCACTCTAAGTCGGAGTGCACTTCTCCCCGAGCTCGTTTCCTCAACTGCGGTGAGGTCCATCCTACCTTCTCCCGTGCGTGTGTCCATTACAAGCTCGAGGCAGCCGTCCTCAACTTGAAGCACTGGGAGCGTTTATCTTTTCTTGAGGCGAGGCGCCAGGTTTGCCGGTTCCCGCCTTATGCTAATATCTCTTATGCTCGCGTGTTGCGCTCTTCCTCTCCTCATTCTTCCCACCTTCCTCAGACTCACAACCGTTTCCAATAATAATAATACCGTTTCCTGGCCTTGGACCCTGATACGCCCACTGCCCCCTCCTCTGTTCCTTTGAGTTCTGTCCCAAAGGATCCACCTCCTGGTCCTCTGTCTGGGGTTTCCCTCCTTTCTACCCGGTCTGTCTTGTCTCCTGTGTCTTCTTCCTCGTCCCCCTCCGTTCCTCCTTCCCATCCTTCCCCTCCGTCCCTTGACTCTCCCCATCGCCTGTCGGTGCGAGCTGATGTCCATCGCTCTCCAAACGGCCATCGCGTGTGCTCTCGTTCGGCTTCTCCTGTTGAGACGGCTAGAATCCGTTGCCCAGTACGTAGTAGCTGGGACGCCTGTCTCTTTACGTCAGAAGCGTAAGCCTGGCTCCTCTCCTTCCTCCTCCCCGGCGGGTAAGAAGGTTTCGCTTTCTTCCTCGGCCCCTACTTCTGCCTCTATCGCTCCTTCCCCTCCCAATACGGTGGTTGCGCCCCCTGTTCCTGCTATGGAGGTTTCTTTTGGCCCCGCTTCCCTCTCGGTTGCTGCCCTTGCTCAGGTGCGCTCCCCTCTTTCTACTCCCCCTCTTCCTGCTCCTGTCCTTGACTACTCCTCTCCATTGTCTCCTCCTCTTCCTCCTCCTTATCCGGACCCCGCCCGCCCCCCTCTGGTCTGTTCTCCCGCTTCCTTCCCTCCGTCTTTGCTCAGTTTACCTATGCCCCCTAACCCTAACTTTGCTGACCTTGATCCCGACCCTGATCGAAGATCAGGGTCGATCCGTCCTTCCCTCTCCTTCCCTAGGTGGCAGTTTGATAAAGCGGACTGGAACCTATTTACTCTCAGTGCTGCTCTCTCTGACCTCTCCCTTCTGCCTCTCCCTCGCGCTCTCCTCCTTTTTCATGACACTGTCTTCGACGCTGCCCTCCGCTCAATTCCTCGCTCTTCCTCTCGGGGTCCGCGGAAGTTCGTTCCCTGGTGGAATGCAGACTGTGCTCGGGCTGTCCGCTGTAAGCGTGCAGCCTGGAAGAGGCACCGCCGTCGGCAGACGGCCGATTCTTTTCTTTTCTTTTGGAAAGCGAATGCGGTGGCCCATAGGGCCATCCGTACGGCTAAACGTGAATGTTGGGCATTTTATGTCTCCACAATTACGTCCGAAACTCCCCTGCCACAGATCTGGAAGCGTATCCGCAAGATAGCGGGTAAGTTCGTTCCCGATGTTTCACCGGTCCTTCACATCCATGGTACTCTTGTGGCGGACCCTTTGCAGGTTGCTACCGAACTCGGTTCCCACTTTTCTTCTGTTAGCTCTGGTCTTCATCTTCCCCAATCTTTCCTTCTTCGTAAACCTGTCCTTCAGTCTCGTCCTTTAGATTTCTGCACTCTGCACTCGTCTTCGACTTTCCTCTAACGGTCCCTTCTCTCTCTCTGAACTTCGTTCCGCCCAGGCCCTCTGCGGTTCTATTGCGGGCTCAGATGGTATTCATTATGAGATGCTTCGCCATCTCCCTCCGTGCACGTCTCAGTATTTATTGAGTCTGTATAATCGGATCTGGGAGTCGTCGTCAGTCCCTGAGGACTGGCTCGATGCCGTTGTCTTCCCTGTTCGCAAATCAGGGTCTCTGGGAACTTCCCCTAAGGACATTCGCCCTATTGCCCTCACAAGTTGTATCTGCAAACTCTTTGAACGTATGGTTAACGTTCATCTGATGTGGTTCCTGGAACACCATCACCTCCTCTCCCCTTCTCAATTTGGTTTCCGCAAGTGCCGCAGCACGACAGATGTCCTGGTGAACTTGGAGGTCTATATTCGTACTGCTTTTGCTGCGAGGACCTCCGTTGTTGCCGTCCTTTTTGACCTGGAAAAGGCTTACGACACCACTTGGCGATATCATATTTTGTCCCAGCTTCATTCTTTTGGCCTTCGTGGTCATCTCCCTCTCTTTCTCCGCAGTTTCCTCTCTTGTCGTTCCTTTCGGGTGCGCATTGGTACCGCGCTCTCTGCCTCTTTTCAGCAATACGAAGGTGTGCCCCAGGGTAGTGTTCTGAGCACTACTCTTTTTCTGGTTGCCCTCAATGGTCTTCTTTCCTTTCTTCCTTCAGGTGTCTTCTCCGCTCTCTATGTCAATGATCTTACCCTTTGCTGTCAGGGTGATGATTCGACTCTCCTTCAGCGCCGGCTTCAACTTGCGATTGATGCTGTGTCGTCTTGGGCCACCGATCATGGCTTCAAGTTCTCTACTTCTAAGACTTGTGCCATGTCTTTTACTAGGAAACGGGTCGTTCTTCGTCCCTCTTTGTCATTTTATGGTCATCCCCTTGAGTAAAAAAATTCCGCGAAGCTTTTGGGTTCTTCCTTGACACTCGTTTGTCTTGGTCTCCCTATATCTCTTACCTCCGTGTTGAGTGCTCTAAGGCCCTTACCCTCCTTCGGGTCTTGTCCCATACTTCTTGGGGAGCGGATAGACGCACTCTCCTTACTTTACATTCCTCTCTCGTCCGGTCTAAGCTTGATTATGGTTGCCCTGCTTACTCATCTGCTTCTCCTTCTACTCTTCGCCGTCTTGATGCTTTGCACCATACTGGGTTGCGCCTGAGTTCTGGTGCCTTTCGTTCGACTCCCGTCCTTAGCTTGTATGTTGACACTGGCTTCCTGTCTCTCCAGGACCGCCGTGATCGCTACTGTCTTCGCTATCTTGCACGGTCCTTACAACATCCTTCCTCTCGCCTCTGTAGTGCTTTAACTTTTACCCCTCTTGCGGTTCCTGTTCCTCTTCACCACCTCCCTCTTTCTGTCCGGTTATCTCGCCTTACAGGATTCTCTTTCTGTTTGTGTTTCTAATGTTTCTCCTCGTGTTGTTCCTTCTTTGCCCCCTTGGAGAATCCCCCTTCCGCAGTTTTGTACATCCTTGACCCGCATCACTAAAGCTTTTACCCCTCCTACGGTTCTAAAACGCCTTTTCCTTGAGCACTTTTCTTCTCACTCCCGTTCCGTTTCTGTCTCCACCGATGGGTCTAAGTCTGCGGACGGTGTTGGCTACTCTGTTGTTTTTCCTGATCGCACTTATGTGTCGCTTACCTCCGGAGACTAGCGTCTTCACAGCGGAGCTTTATGCTATTCTCTATGCTCTTCGTCTCCTGCTTTCTCGTTGTCAATCTTCCTTTGTAGTTGTTGTTGACTCACGTAGTGCCCTCATGGCTCTCGGGTCCTTTAATCTGGTTCATCCAGTAGTTGTCGAGATCCAGCATTGGCTGTTTCTTGTTCACAGTAAATTTAAGTCGGTTGAGTTTTGTTGAGTTCCCAGCCATATTGGTGTGTCTTTAAATGAGCATGCGGATGCTGCCGCCAAGGAAGCTGTCCGCTCTTGTCCCATCTCTCATAAAGGTATTCCGTATCCCGACTTTTACCCGGTTATTCATTCTTCCATCCTTACCTGTTGGCAGGCTTCTTGGTCGTCTATTACTGGTAACAAACTACGTACTCTTAAATGTTGTGTTTCCTCGTGGCCGTCCTCCTACCTCCGTAACCGGCGATGGTGAGGTTGCGTATTGGCCATACACGCTTAACCCATGGTCACTTGATGGAGCGCCGCCCTGCTCCTTATTGTCCTAATTGCATTGTCCCTCTTACGGTCGTGCATGTCCTTCTTGAATGTCCTGACTTCCAGGACGAGCGTGTGTCTTGCTTTCCGACCGCCCCTCGCGGTCACCTGTCCCTCAATAGAATTCTTGGTGACTCGGATACTTTTGATATCGTTCGCCTTATGCGTTTTTGTTCTCGTATTGGCATCCTTGGTGATATTTAGCGCCCTCTGATTATTTTGACGCATTTGATGGTGCTACATAGCCTTCCCGGTTTGGTGCCTTCTTTTGATCATTACTTACTTATGAAATGAACTGGTGTGGTAAACAACACAGCTCATTTCCAACACAATGTCACACAAAATAATTAAATAAAAAATAAAACAAATCGAAATCTATGAAAATTACATTCATTGATGCACTCGGAAACATTGAAGTGGAAATTTATAACGTATTTAGTATAGTGTAACTGAAAACTCACACCCCAGAAGTGATTCGAACCCATACTGCCAGGAGCAAAGCAACTGGTATGTACAGGACGCCTTAATCAGCTTGATTAAGGCGTCCACACACTCTTCAGTTGCATATAGTCCTGGGGACCATTCAGGCTTGTTCGCATTAGTATAGTAGTGTGTGTGTGTGTGTTTGTGTTGCTATTACGTTCAACAGATTGTGCTGTTTTTTCTGTATGTTATGTTTTTACCTGTCACAGGTGTGGCATCTATGTAGTAGGCATATAATAACACGCGCATATTCGAATGGAACGTTGTGTCAGAATTTCAAAGCAATCAGTGAAGAACTTTGGGAGATAACAGTGTGTGTTGCTCTTACGTCCAACAGATGGCGTTGTTTATAAAAAAAACATGTTTTTTCCCGTCACAGGTAAAAAATGTATATAGTAAGAATGTAAAAACATGCGTCTATTCAAATGCAACGTTGTGTCAAAATTTCAAAGCAATCGGTAAAGAGGTTTTGAAGATTTCTTTCACAAGAAAAACACATGAAAACCGAGTTTTTCAAAAAAGCATGTTTTTTTTTTCCGTCACGTACGCGACATCAATATAATATGTATATAAAAACCTGCTCTGATGCGAATGGAAAGTTGTGTGAAAATTTCAAAGCAATCGGTGAAGAACTTTCAGGAGATTAGCGGTTTTGAAAAACGAACATTTCCATTTTTATTTATATAGATTAACATATACAAGCTCACATTTACAGATAAACGCTCAGAACTAACAGATATATGCCCACGTCAAAAGATATATCTCATACATGCAGATACAAGCCTTCGTTAATAGATACAATATAGAGCTCACATTAACTAAATGCTCCCACCCTCACACAAATGCTCCCAGCCTCACACAAATGCTCCCAGCCCTCACACAAATGCTCCCAGCCTCACACAAATGCTCCCAGCCTCACACAAATGCTCCCAGCCTCACACAAATGCTCCCACCCTCACACAAATGCTCCCACCCTCACACAAATGCTCCAACCCTCACACAAATGCTCCCACCCTCACACAAATGCTCCCACCCTCACACAAATGCTCCAACCCTCACACAAATGCTCCCACCCTCACACAAATGCTCCCACCCTCACACAAATGCTCCAACCCTCACACAAATGCTCCAACCCTCACACAAATGCTCCCACCCTCACACAAATGTTCCCACCCTCACACAAATGCTCCCACCCTCACACAAATGCTCCAACCCTCACACAAATGCTCCCACCCTCACACAAATGCTCCCACCCTCACACAAATGCTCCAACCCTCACACAAATGCTCCCACCCTCCCACCGCTAAGAAGTTTAGCTCACATATGTTAGCAGCTGTAGCTCCTACTTGTGTTGTATCTATTTGTTCCATACTACAGCTATTAATAACTTTTATCTATTGAGTTATGAGGCAGCGATGGCGTCTGCCTGGTACGTTGGGTATTACTATTTATTATACTTTTTACACAATAATAATACACCTTATTCACCTATTTTGCTGAATAAAGACGTTACATAGTCTTGTTAAATATGGTAGACAGTGGCTCGCAAAGCTCCTCTTTGCATTCTTTATGCACCCTGGCAAACACTTCATCCGGTGTTACATAGTCATCAGTATCAGAGCTGAGTCAAAGTCGCGTGTGCTTCCTTCCTCGCAAGTCTTCAAACATTATATCTTATTTTTAATTAAAAATTCAGCTGGAAACATTAGATTCTTGTCTTGTAACTTTTTACATGAATTTACGTGCAAATTTTGGCCAGGAACTCCGGCATGACTTCACTGAGTCAACTTTACCAAGAAAAGTTAAAAGATGAACACATGCAGCCTTGCTCCCTGCCTGCCTAAATCACTGTTACCCTCCCTCCCTGCCTGCCTCCATCACTGTTACCCTCACTCCCTTCCTGCCTCCATCACTGTTACCTTCCCTCCCTGCCTGCCTCCATCACTGTTACCCTCCCTGCCTGCCTCCATCACTGTTACCCTCCCTCCCTGCCTGCCTCCATCACTGTTACCCTCCCTCCATGCCTGCCTCCATCACTGTTACCCTCCCTCCCTGCCTGCCTCCATCACTGTTACCCTCCCTCCCTGCCTGCCTCCATCACTGTTACCCTCCCTCCCTGCCTGCCTCCATCACTGTTACCCTCCCTCACTGCCTGCCTCCATCACTGTTACCCTCCCTCCCTGCCTGCCTCCATCACTGTTACCCTCCCTCCCTCCCTGCCTCCATCACTGTTACCCTCCCTCCCTGCCTGCCTCCATCACTGTTACCCTCCCTCCCTTCCTGCCTCCATCACTGTTACCCTCCCTCCCTCCCTCCCTCCCTCCCTGCCTCCATCACTGTTACCCTCCCTCCCTCCCTGCCTTCATCACTGTTACCCTCTCTCCCTCCCTCCCTCCCTCCCTCCCTCCCTCCCTCCCTCCCTCCCTCCCTGCCTCCATCACTGTTACCCTCTCTCCCTCCCTCCCTCCCTCCCTGCCTCCATCACTGTTACCCTCTCTCCCTCCCTGCCTCCATCAGTGTTACCCTCCCTCCCTCCCTCCCTGCCTCCATCACTGTTACCCTCTCTCCCTCCCTCCCTCCCTGCCTCCATCACTGTTACCCTCACTCCCTCCCTCCCTGCCTCCATCACTGTTACCCTCCCTCCCTCCCTGCCTCCATCAGTGTTACCCTCCCTCCCTCCCTCCCTGCCTCCATCACTGTTACCCACTCTCCCTCCCTCCCTCCCTGCCTCCATCACTGTTACCCTCTCTCCCTCCCTCCCAGCCTCCATCACTGTTACCCTCTCTCCCTCCCTCCCTCCCTGCCTCCATCACTGTTACCCTCTCTCCCTCCCTCCCTCCCTGCCTCCATCACTGTTACCCTCTCTCCCTCCCTCCCTCCCTGCCTCCATCACTGTTACCCTCTCTCCCTCCCTCCCTCCCTGCCTCCATCACTGTTACCCTCACTCCCTCCCTCCCTGCCTCCATCACTGTTACCCTCCCTCCCTCCCTGCCTCAATCACTGTTACCCTCCCTCCCTCCCTGCCTCCATCACTGTTACCCTCCCTCCCTCCCTGCCTCCATCACTGTTACCCTCCCTCCCTCTCTGCCTTCATCACTGTTACCCTCTCTCCCTCCCTCCCTCCCTGCCTCCATCACTGTTACCCTCTCTCCCTCCCTCCCTCCCTGCCTCCATCACTGTTACCCTCTCTCCCTCCCTCCCTCCCTCCCTCCATCACTGTTACCCTCACTCCCTCCCTCCCTGCCTCCATCACTGTTACCCTCCCTCCCTCCCTGCCTCCATCAGTGTTACCCTCCCTCCCTCCCTCCCTGCCTCCATCACTGTTACCCACTCTCCCTCCCTCCCTCCCTGCCTCCATCACTGTTACCCTCTCTCCCTCCCTCCCAGCCTCCATCACTGTTACCCTCTCTCCCTCCCTCCCTCCCTGCCTCCATCACTGTTACCCTCTCTCCCTCCCTCCCTCCCTGCCTCCATCACTGTTACCCTCTCTCCCTCCCTCCCTCCCTGCCTCCATCACTGTTACCCTCTCTCCCTCCCTCCCTCCCTGCCTCCATCACTGTTACCCTCACTCCCTCCCTGCCTCCATCACTGTTACCCTCCCTCCCTCCCTGCCTCAATCACTGTTACCCTCCCTCCCTCCCTGCCTCCATCACTGTTACCCTCCCTCCCTCCCTGCCTCCATCACTGTTACCCTCCCTCCCTCTCTGCCTTCATCACTGTTACCCTCTCTCCCTCCCTCCCTCCCTGCCTCCATCACTGTTACCCTCTCTCCCTCCCTCCCTCCCTGCCTCCATCACTGTTACCCTCCCTCCCTCTCTGCCTTCATCACTGTTACCCTCTCTCCCTCCCTCCCTCCCTCCCTGCCTCCATCACTGTTACCCTCTCTCCCTCCCTCCCTCCCTGCCTCCATCACTGTTACCTTCTCTCCCTCCCTCCCTCCCTCCCTCCCTCCCTCCATGCCTCCATCACTGTTACCCACTCTCCCTCCCTCCCTCCCTGCCTCCATCGCTGTTACCCTCTCTCCCTCCCTCCCTGCCTCCATCACTGTTACCCTCCCTCCCTCCCTGCCCTCCCTGCCTCCATCACTGATACCCTCTCTCCCTCCCTCCCTGCCTCCATCACTGTTACCCTCTCTCCCTCCCTCCCTGCCTCCATCACTGTTACCCTCTCTCCCTCCCTCCCTGCCTCCATCACTGTTACCCTCTCTCCCTCCCTCCCTCCCTGCCTCCATCACTGTTACCCTCCCTCCCTCCCTGCCTGCCTCCATCAGTGTTACCCTCTCTCCCTCCCTCCCTGCCTCCATTACTGTTACCCTCCCTCCCTCCCTGCCTCCATCACTGTTACCCTCTCTCCCTCCCTCCCTGCCTCCATCACTTTTACCCTCCCTCCCTCCCTCCCTCCCTGCCTCCATCACTGTTACCCTCCCTCCCTCCCTCCCTCCCTGCCTCCATCACTGTTACCCTCTCTCCCTCCCTCCCTGCCTCCATCACTGTTACCCTCCCTCCCTCCCTCCCTCCCTGCCTCCATCACTGTTACCTTCCCTCCCTCCCTCCCTGCCTCCATCACTGTTACCCTCTCTCCCTCCCTCCCTGCCTCCATTACTGTTACTCTCCCTCCCTCCCTGCCTCCATCACTGTTACCCTCTCTCCCTCCCTCCCTGCCTCATTCACTGTTACCCTCTCTCCCTCCCTCCCTCCCTCCCTGCCTCTATCACTGTTACCCTCTCTCCCTCCCTCCCTCCCTGCCTCCATCACTGTTACCCTCTCTCCCTCCCTCCCTCCCTCCCTCCCTCCCTCCCTCCCTCTTTTCCTGCCTCCATCACTGTTACCCTCTCTCTCTCCCTCCCTCCCTGCCTTCATCACTGTTACCCTCTCTCCCTCCCTGCCTCCATCACTGTTACCCTCTCTCCCTCCCTTTCTACCTACCTCCATCACTGTTACCCACTCTCCCTCCCTCCCTCCCTGCCTCCATCACTGTTACCCTCTCTCCCTCCCTCCCTGCCTCCATCACTGTTACCCTCTCTCCCTCCCTCCCTCCCTGCCTCCATCACTGTTACCCTCTCTCCCTCCCTCCCTCCCTGCCTCCATCACTGTTACCCACTCTCCCTCCCTCCCTCCCTGCCTCCATCACTGTTACCCTCTCTCCCTCCCTCCTTGCCTCCATCACTGTTACCCTCTCTCCCTCCCTCCCTGCCTCCATCACTGTTACCCTCTCTCCCTCCCTCCCTCCCTGCCTCCATCACTGTTACCCTCTCTCCCTCCCTGCCTCCATCACTGTTACCCTCTCTCCCTCCCTCCCTCCATCACTGTTACCCTCACTCCCTCCCTCCCTGCCTCCATCAGTGTTACCCTCCCTCCCTCCATCACTGTTACCCTCCCTGCCTCCATCACTGTTACCCTCTCTCCCTCCCTCCCTGCCTCCATCACTGTTACCCTCTCTCCCTCCCTCCGTCCCTGCCTCAATCACTGTTACCCTCCCTAACTCCCTCCCTGCCTCCATCACTGTTACCCTAACTCCCTCCCTCCCTCCCTGCCTCCATCACTGTTACCCTCCCTCCCTCCCTCCCTCCCTGCCTTCATCACTGTTACCCTCTCTCCCTCCCTCCCTCCCTGCCTCCATCACTGTTACCCTCTCTCCCTCCCTCCCTCCATCACTGTTACCCTCTCTCCCTCCCTCCCTCCATCACTGTTACCCTCACTCCCTCCCTCCCTGCCTCCATCAGTGTTACCCTCCCTCCCTCTATCACTGTTACCCTCTCTCCCTCCCTCCCTCCCTCCCTGCCTCCATCACTGTTACCCTCTCTCCCTCCCTCCCTCCCTCCCTGCCTCCATCACTGTTACCCTCTCTCCCTCCCTCCCTCCATCACTGTTACCCTCTCTCCCTCCCTCCCTCCCTCCCTAAATCACTGTTACCCTCTCTCCCTCCCTCCCTCCATCACTGTTACCCTCTCTCCCTCCCTCCCTCCCTCCCTAAATCACTGTTACCCTCTCTCCCTCCCTCCCTCCCTGCCTCCATCACTGTTACCCTCTCTCCCTCCCTCCCTCCCTCCCTGCCTCCATCACTGTTACACTCCCTCCCTCCCTCCCTCCCTGCCTCCATCACTGTTACCCTCCCTCCCTCCCTCCATCACTGTTACCCTCACTCCCTCCCTCCCTCTCTGCCTCCATCAGTGTTACCCTCCCTCCCTCTCTCCCTCCCTGCCTCCATCACTGTTACCCTCCCTCCCTCCCTGACTCCATCACTGTTACCCTCTCTCCCTCCCTCCCTCCCTGCCTCCATCACTGTTAAACTCCCGCCCTCCCTCCCTCCCTGCCTCCATCACTGTTACCCTCTCTCCCTCCCTCCCTGCCTCCATCACTGTTACCCTCTCTCCCTCCTTCCCTCCCTGCCTCCATCACTGTTACCCTCCCTCCCTCCCTGCCTCCATCACTGTTACTCTCACTCCCTCCCTCCCTCTCTGCCTCCATCACTGTTACCCTCCCTCCCTCTCTCCCTCCCTGCCTCCATCACTGTTACCCTCTCTCCCTCCCTGCCTCCATCACTGTTACCCTCACTCCCTCCCTCCCTCCCTCCATCACTGTTACCCTCACTCCCTCCCTGCCTCCATCACTGTTACCCTCCCTCCCTCCCTCTCTGCCTTCATCACTGTTACCCTCTCTCCCTCCCTCCCTGCCTCCATCACTGTTACCCTTTCTCCCTCCCTACCTCCATCACTGTTACCCTCTCTCCCTCCCTCCCTCCATCACTGTTACCCTCCCTCCCTCCCTCCCTGCCTGCCTCCATCACTGTTACCCTCTCTCCCTCCCTCCCTCCCTGCCTCCATCACTGTTACCCTCTCTCCCTCCCTCCCTCCATCACTGTTACCCTCGCTCCCTCCCTCCCTGCCTCCATCACTGTTACCCTCCCTCCCTCCCTGCCTCTATCACTGTTACCCTCCCTCCATCACTGTTACCCTCCCTCTCTTCCTGCCTCCATCACTGCTACCCTCCCTCTCTCCCTGCCTCCATCACTGTTACCCTCCCTGCCTCCCTCCCTCCCTGCCAGCCACCAATAGGCAGCACCTCCCTACCTCCGCCCTCTCAACACTGGTGTATAACACCTCATCACCCCATTTAGGGTTGATCACCCCTTGATCAATCCTAAATGATCAACTCTTTTATCCAATCATCCCGTTCTCACCACACAGTGCTCAACTCCCAGTGGTCACCACCCAGTGCTCACCACACAGTGTTCACCACACAGTGCTCACCACACAGTGGTCACTACCCAGTGCTCACCACACAGTGCTCACCACACAGTGGTCACCACACAGTGCTCACCACACAGTGGTCACTACCCAGTGCTCACCACACAGTGCTCACCACACAGTGCTCACCACACAGTGCTCACCACACAGTGGTCACTACCCAGTGCTCACCACACAGTGCTCACCACACAGTGCTCACCACACAGTGCTCACCACACAGTGCTCACCACACAGTGTTCACCATCCAGTGTTCACCACACAGTGCTCACCACACAGTGCTCACCACACAGTGATCACTACCCAGTGCTCACCACACAGTGCTCACCACACAGTGCTCACCACACAGTGCTCACCACACAGTGGTCACTACCCAGTGCTCACCACACAGTGCTCACCACACAGTGGTCACCACACAGTGCTCACCACACAGTGGTCACTACCCAGTGCTCACCACACAGTGCTCACCACACAGTGGTCACCATCCAGTGTTCACCACACAGTGCTCACCACACAGTGGTCACCATCCAGTGTTCACCACACAGTGCTCACCACACAGTGCTCACCACACAGTGTTCACCATCCAGTGTTCACCACACAGTGCTCACCACACAGCGTTCACCATCCAGTGTTCACCACACAGTGCTCACCACACAGTGGTCACCACACAGTGCTCACCACACAGTGGTCACCACACAGTGCTCACTACCCAGTGCTCACCACACAGTGGTCACCATCCAGTGCTCACCAAACAGTGCTCACCACACAGTGCTCACCACACAGTGGTCACCACACAGTGCTCACCACACAGTGGTCACCACACAGTGCTCACTACCCAGTGCTCACCACACAGTGGTCACCATCCAGTGCTCACCAAACAGTGCTCACCACCCAGTGCTCACCACACAGTGTTCACCACACAGTGTTCACCACACAGTGGTCACCACACAGTGCTCACCACACAGTGGTCACCACACAGTGCTCACCACACAGTGCTCACCACACAGTGTTCACCTCACATTGTTCACCACACAGTGCTCACCACACAGTGCTCACCACACATTGTTCGCCACCCAGTACTTACCTAATTGTGCTTGCGGGGGTTGAGCTTTGGCTCTTTGGTCCCGCCTCTCAACTGTCAATCAACTGGTGTACAGATTCCTGAGCCTACTGGGCTCTATCATATCTACATTTAAAACTGTGTATGGAGTCAGCCTCCACCACATCACTTCCTAATGCATTCCATTTATTAACTACTCTGACACTGAAAAAATTCTTTCTAACGTCTCTGTGGCTCATGTGGGTACTAAGTTTCCACCTGTGTCCCCTTGTTCGTGTCCCACCCGTGCTGAAGAGTTTGTCTTTGTTCACCCTGTCAATTCCCCTGAGAATTTTTTAGGTGGTTATCATGTCTCCCCTTACTCTTCTGTTGTTCAGGGATGTAAGTTTCAGCTCCTTTAGCCTTTCCTCGTAGCTCAATCCTCTCAGTTCCGGGAGGAGCCTGGTGGTATACCGCTGAATCTTCTCTAACTTTGTCTTGTGTTTAACTAGGTATGGACTCCAGGCTGGAGCTGCATACTCCAGGATTGGTCTTACATAAGTGGTATACAGGGTTCTGAAAGATTATTTACACAAGTTTCTGAAGGCAGTTCTTATGTTGGCCAGTCTAGCATATGCCGCTGATGATATTCTTTTGATGTGGGCCTCTGGGGACAGGTTCAGTGTGATGTCAACCCCCAGATCCTTCTCTCTATTTGACTCTTGCAGGATTTCCCCTCCCAGATGATACCTTGTGTTCAGCCTCCTGCTCCCTTCGCCTAATTTCATCACCTTACACTTTCCTGAGTGGAACTTTAGCAGCCATTTTGTAGACCATTCCTCCAGTTTATCCAGGTCCTCCTGTAGTCTCTGTCTATCTTCATCCGTCTTGATTCTTCTCATAATTTTTGCATCATCAGCAAACATTGATAGGAATGCGTCTATACCCTCTGGAAGATCGTTCCCCTGAGAATTATATTAGAAACAGGATGGGTCCAAGTACTGAGCCCTGTGGGACTCCGCTGGTGACATCTCGCCACTCTGATGTCTCCCCCCTCACCGTTACTCGCTGTTTCCTGTTGCTTAAGTACTCCCTTATCCACTGGAGCACCTTCCCTTTTACTCCTGCCTTTTGCTCCAACTTTATGAACAGCCTTTTATGGGGTACTGTGTCAAAGGCTTTTTGGCAATCCAGGAAAATGCAGTCGGCCCACCCTTCTCTTTCCTGCCTACTTTTCGTTGCCTGGTCATAAAATTCTATTAAACCTGTGAGGCACGATTTACCATCTCTGAACCCATGTTGGTGGTGCGTTACAAAGTTATTTCCCTCCAGATGCTCTACGAGCCTTTTCCTCACGATCTTCTCCATCACCTTGCATGGTATACAAGTTATGGAAACTGGCCTGTAATTCAGTGCCTCTTGCCTGTCACCCTTTTTGTATATTGGTACCACATTATCTGTCTTCCAACTTTCTGGTAAGTCTCCTGTTTCCAGTGACCTGTTATACACCATAGAGAGTGGCACACTTAGTGCTTCTGCACCTTCCTTTTGTATCCATGGTGAGATTCTGTCAGGCCCAACAGCCTTTGTCAAATCCAGCTCCAGAAGACACCTTTTGACCTCATCACTGGTGAGGTCAAATTCCTCCAAGGTTGCTTGGTTTGCCGCCTCCTCATTTAGTGCAGGGGCTTCTCCTTGTTCTATTGTGAAGACCTCCTGGAATCTCTTGTTGTGTTCTTCACACACCTCCTTGTCATTCTCTGTGTATCTGTTCTCCCCTTTCCGCAGCCTCATCACTTGTTCCTTCACTGCTGTTTTCCTCCTGATGTGGCTGTGGAGCAGCTTTGGTTGGGTCTTGGCTTTACTCGCGATGTCATTTTCAAACTGTCTCTCTGCTTCCCTCCTCACTCTGAGGTACTCATTTCTGGCCCTCTGGTATCTCTCCCTGCTCTCTGGTGTTCTGTTATTTCTGTAGTTTCTCCATGTTCTTTTACTCAGTTGCTTCGCTACCTTACATTCCTGGTTGAACCATGGGTTTTTCTGTTGTTTTTCGTTTTTCTCCTTTTGGACGGGGAAAAACCTGTCTGCAGCTTCCTGGCACTTCTGGGTGACAAAATCCATCATGACCTGCACATTCTTGTCTCTAAGTTCTGTTTCCCATGATATTCCCATTAGGAAGTTCCTCATCTCTTCATATTTTCCTCTTCGGTAATTCAGTCTTTTCCCCTCCACTCCCATCCTTGGATAGGTTATCCCTACCTCCACCAAGTACTCAAAGGTCAGTACACTGTGGTCACTCATTCCTATGGGGGCTTCAACTTTGACTTCCCTTATTTCTGACTCATTCAGGGTGAATATCAAGTCCAGTGTTCACCACTCAGTGTTCATCACCCAGTGTTCACCACTCAGTGTTCATCACCCAGTGTTCACCACCCAGTGTTCACCACTCAGTGTTCATCACCCAGTGTTCACCACCCAGTGTTCACCACTCAGTGTTCATCACCCAGTGTTCACCACCCAGTGTTCACCACCCAGTGTTCACCACCCAGTGTTCACCACCCAGTGTTCACCACCCAGTGTTCACCACCCAGTGTTCACCACTCAGTGTTCACCACTCAGTGTTCACCACCCAGTGTTCACCACCCAGTGTTCACCACCCAGTGTTCACCACCCAGTGTTCACCACTCAGTGTTCATCACCCAGTGTTCACCACCCAGTGTTCATCACCCAGTGTTCACCACTCAGTGTTCACCACTCAGTGTTCATCACCCAGTGTTCACCACTCAGTGTTCACCACCCAGTGTTCACCACCCAGTGTTCACCACCCAGTGTTCACCACCCAGTGTTCACCACGCAGTGTTCACCACCCAGTGTTCATCACCCAGTGTTCACCACCCAGTGTTCACCACCCAGTGTTCATCACCCAGTGTTCACCACCCAGTGTTCATCACCCAGTGTTCACCACCCAGTGTTCACCACTCAGTGTTCACCACCCAGTGTTCACCACCCAGTGTTCACCACCCAGTGTTCATCACCCAGTGTTCACCACCCAGTGTTCACCACCCAGTGTTCATCACCCAGTGTTCACCACCCAGTGTTCATCACCCAGTGTTCACCACCCAGTGTTCACCACCCAGTGTTCACCACCCAGTGTTCAGCACCCAGTGTTCACCACTCAGTGTTCACCACTCAGTGTTCACCACCCAGTGTTCACCACCCAGTGTTCATCACCCAGTGTTCACCACATAGTGGTCATCACCCAGTGTTCACCACCCAGTGTTCACCACCCAGTGTTCACCACCCAGTGTTCACCACCCAGTGTTCACCACCCAGTGTTCACCACCCAGTGTTCACCACTCAGTGTTCATCACCCAGTGTTCACCACATAGTGGTCATCACCCAGTGCTGAGCACCCAGTACTCAGCACTCATTGCTCAGCACCCAGTGCTCATCACCCAGTGCTCACCACACAGTGGTCACCACACAGTGGTCACCACCCAGTGCTCATCACCCAGTGCTCATCACCCAGTGCTCACCACCCAGTGCTCACCACACAGTGCTCACCAAACAGTGCTCACTACCCAGTGCTCAGCACCCAGTGCTCACCAACCAGTGCTCAGCACCCCGTGCTCAACACCCCGTGCTCAACACCCCGTGACCTCATCTCCAGTCACTATAAGAGCAGCTGTCAGAGCCGTTCTTACCTGTCAAAATCTATCAACAAACTGCTCATTACAGATCTGAATTTTTGGTGAAAAAACATTTCTATGATCAGAGTCTCTCACTGCGGCTGTTGTGAGGAAGGCGCCATCCCCAGCTGGGTTACCTGGACCTGTTGAACTCACACAGAGCGGCCAGCCTCGAGTGCAGACACCATGAGTGCATATTGTCCTGGGATCTATAACAATGGAGGTGGCTCAAGCGTGTCTGGTGTCAGTGTGAAGGTCAAGGTGGAACGAGAGTGATTGTTCCATACCTGGTTGATGGGGTTCTGGGAGTACTTCTACTCCCCAAGCCCAGCCCGAGGCCAGGCTCGACTTGTGAGAGTTTGGTCCACCAGGCTGTTGCTTGGAGCGGCCCGCAGGCCCACATACCCACCACAGCCCGGTTGGTCCGGCACTCCTTGGAGGAATAAATCTAGTTTCCTCTTGAAAATGTCCACGGTTGTTCCGGCAATATTTCTTATGCTTGCTGGGAGGACGTTGAACAACCGCGGACCTCTGATGTTTATACAGTGTTCTCTGATTGTGCCTATGGCACCTCTGCTCTTCACTGGTTCTATTCTACATTTTCTTCCATGTCGTTCACTCCAGTACGTTGTTATTTTACTGTGTAGATTTGGTACTTGGCCCTCCAGTATCTTCCAGGTGTATATTATTTGATATCTCTCTCGTCTTCTTTCTAGTGAGTACATTTGGAGGGCTTTGAGACGATCCCAATAATTTAGGTGCTTTATTGCGTGTATGCTTGCCGTATATGTTCTCTGTATTCCCTCTATTTCAGCAATCTCTCCTGCTCTGAAGGGGGAAGTGAGTACTGAGCAGTACTCAAGACGGGACAACACAAGTGACTTGAAGAGTACAACCATTGTGATAGGATCCATGGATTTGAAAGTTCTCGTAATCCATCCTATCATTTTTCTGGCTGTCGCAATATTTGTTTGGTTATGCTCCTTAAACGTTAGGTCGTCAGACATTATTATTCCCAAATCCTTTACATGCTGTTTTCCTACTATGGGTACATTTGATTGTGTTTTGTACTCTGTATTATGTTTAAGGTCCTCATTTTTACCGTACCTGAGTACCTGGAATTTATCACTGTTAAACATCATGTTATTTTCTGATGCCCAGTCGAAAATTTTATTAATATCAGCTTGAAGTTTTTCAATGTCCTCAGCCGAGGTAATTTTCATACTGATTTTTGTGTCATCTGCAAAGGATGATACGAAGCTGTGACTTGTATTTTTGTCTATATCTGATATGAGAATAAGGAAAAGCAGCGGTGCAAGGACTGTACCCTGAGGTATAGAGCTTTTCACTGCACTTGGACTAGATTTTATATGGTTGACCGTTACTCGCTGAGTCCTGTTTGACAGAAAACTGAGTATCCAGCGTCCTACTTTACCGGTTATTCCCATTGACTTCATTTTGTGTGCTATCACGCCATGGTCACACTTATCGAAAGCCTTTGCGAAGTCCGTGTATATCACATCAGCATTCTGTTTCTCTTCTAATGCCTCAGTGACTTTGTCGTAGTGCTCAAGTAGCTGTGAGAGGCACGATCTTCCCGCTCGAAATCCATGTTGGCCTGGGTTGTGAAGGTCATTGGTCTCCATGAAATTGGTGACCTGACTCCTAATCACTCTCTCAAATACTTTTATGATGTGCGATGTTAGTGCAACTGGTCTATAATTTTTTGCCAATGCTTTGCTCCCGCCCTTGTGTAGAGGGGCTATGTCTGCTACTTTAAGTGCATCTGGTATCTCCCCCGTGTCCAAGCTCTTCCTCCACACTATACTGAGTGCCTGTGCTACCGGCACTTTGCATTTCTTTATAAATATTGAATTCCATGAGTCTGGACCTGGGGCCGAGTGCATGGGCATGTTTTCAATTTCTTTTTCAAAATTTAGTGCGCTCGTGTTTATATCAGTTATATTTACAGGGGTTTGAATATCCCGCATAAAGAAATTGTCTGGATCTTCCACCTTCATGTTGTTTATTGGAGTGCTAAACATGTCCTCATACTGCTTTTTTAGGATTTCACTAATTTTTTTGTCATCCTCCGTGTATGAACCTTCACTTGTACGAATAGGTCCAATACTGGCAGTGGTTTTTGCTTTTGATTTCGCATATGAGAAGAAATATTTTGGATTTTTCTTTATTTCCTGAATTGCTTTCTGTTCTAACTGCCTTTCTTCAGTTTCATATGAGTGTTTCAATTTCCGCTCGATTTCTTCAATCTCCCTATTTAAATTATTCCTTTTTTGACGGGAAATTCGTGTCTGCATAAGCAGTTCCGTTATTTTTTTCCTGCGTTTATAGTGTCGTCTGCGTTCTCTTTCTACGTTAGATCTCTTTCTGGCTTTCCTCAAAGGAACATGTTTCAGACAGACTTGATACGCTTCTGAAGTCAGTTTTTCTATTCCTTCTGTAGGACTTGTATTATTTAGAACAGTTCCCCATGGAATGTTTGTAAGTTCCCTGTTTATTATCTCCCAGTCTATCCTTTTATTATTAAAATTGAATTTACTGAATAGCCCCTCTCGCTTTATCAACGTTTTAGGTCTATTCTGAGTATTGATGGTCGTTTGCACTTCAATGAGTTTGTGATCTGAGTATGTGGTATCTGATATCGTAATGTCTCTGATAATGTCTTCATTGTTCGTAAAGACCAGATCTAGAATATTTTCATTTCTCGTTGGCTCCGATATCTGCTGATTGAGTGAAAATTTGTCACAGAATCTAAGTAGTTCTCTAATCTGTGGTTGGTTAGGTCCTGATAGATTTCCTGGTATAATATTATTGTTTGCTATTTTCCACCTGCGACTAGGCAAGTTGAAGTCACCTAGGAAGATAATATCAGGTATCGGGTTCTCCAAATTATCAAGGCTATTCTCTATTTTGCTTATCTGTTCTGTGAATTCCTCAGCCGTTGCATCTGACGGTTTGTATATTAGTATAATCACTAAATTTATTTTCTCTATTTTTAATCCCAGTACCTCTACCACCTCATTTGTAACGTTTAGGAGCTCCGAGCATACAAGGTCTTCCCTAATATACAGACCCACTCCTCCATGTGACCTAATTTTCCTATCACACCTGTATAGGTTATAACCTGGAATCCAGATCTCACTGTCCAACAATTCCCCTGCATGGGTTTCTGTGAAAGCTCCAAATACTGCATTTGACTCCGTGAGGAGGCCATTTATGAACTGTACTTTGTTGTTTGTTCTTGTTTTCAGTCCTTGTATGTTGGCAAAGATGAATGAGGTTACTCTATTAGTGATAGTTTGAATGGGAGACTTTTTCGGCAAGTCCATTATTCGTGGACATAATGAGTTTGTTCTGACCAGTACTGATTGTTGTAGGGCAGTTGTCTGTCGTAGTTGTAGTTCCCTTTCGGTGGGTAATTGTATCTGTAATTCTGGAATGCAAGTGGATCTGGCATCCAGTTCCATACACTCTCCATGCTCCTCCTTTTGAATTCTCTGCCGGTCTGGTATAAAAAATTTATAGAGTTTCCTCCAAATTCATTATCCTGCTTGCCACTCTTTATGTAGCGTTGCGTGCCTTTCACGTGAAAGTGTGGGCAGCTGAGGTCATAGCATTTTCTGTCCTCCAGTGAGGTTTGGCACATGTCAGGATGGAAAAACCTACATATTGAACCAAATCGACACTCACCTTTCCTAAGCATATTTAAACATTTTTGGGGATGTTGGTAACTGCATTCTAATCCTTTCTTATTACCAGCATATCTATGTCTGCATATGCCCTTTGCATAAAATTTGCATAAGTCTGTCCTTCTGTTCTGAATTGCTCTATCGAGAACCGTCGTGGTGTCTGTACCTATCGAGCTGTCAGTGCTGTCTGTTACACTTTCTAGTTTACTGTCATCTACATCCTGGCCTACTGAGTCAGAGTTTGCAACTTCCTGAGTTTCAGCCTCAGTTTCATCCCTGACTATAGCCTCCGCCCCTTGTATATTAGAATTGTTGTTCCTTTCCCACTCCTTCTGGATGGCTGGTAGGCTTCCAATGAATGATGTTTTCCGATCATGCGTCATGTTATCTAGAAGGTTTTTTAGGATATTCCAAGCTGGCAGGTCATTTTTACACACCCAGAGCAAGTGACCAGCTCTCAGTGCCGTAGTGTTACTCACTCCTGTACAAGCTGAATGGAATCTAGTCTTACAGATATAACATTCAATTCCCGTTGCCTTCGTCTTTAAGGAGTTGTTACAGTGGCCACATATTTGTTTATTTACTCCCATATTGCCTTGTTTTGTTGTATATATCTATATATTTATAATATTATTTGTATATTGTATATTTGTAACAATATATATGTATATATATTTATATGTTTAATATTATAATATTATATGTATATCGTATATTTGTAATATTATGTATGTTATTTTGTTCAAACTTTATGGCAGGTACTTAGCGTAGGGTAGCGAGGCTGGTCCCCCGGTCGGTACAGGTGACCTCTTGTGGCCCAGGTTGATGTCACCAGTTTCCAGTTACCCGATTTATAACCACTGATGCCGCCTCTTGCCACTATTTTATATTTCTAGTATTCTATATTTATAATATTCACTTCCAACTTATATGTTGTTGTGATACCCGTTCCACATCACTGTTCCACGAATCACCGTTCACTATTTTTTTGTTTTTTTCCTAATACACGCATGTACACAAAGCCTCGTTCACTGGCTCACACGCGGTCTCCCGTTTATTCTCTATTTAACACAAAGTTCTATTGTTAATGACTATTTTCAATTTTCCAGCGGGTCACTGTGCACTTTGTTATGTCTGTAATCAGTAATCCACGGCAGTAGTCCTAAGAATCCCTGTTAATGTCACGATTTTAACGGAGCGCGCACGGTACGTCTACCCCCTCCCTCGACCTCGACCTGACCTTCATGCACCCGTTGAGGGACTCGCTCAGGATATAATGTTACAAGAGAAGCTTCAGGGAAGGCAGTCATCGTGAAGAGCTTTAAGCTGCGGCATGACGCCCCGGGGGAAGAGGTCACCATGTTAGGTCGCAGATTTGCGGTCAACGGAGATGGGTGACGCTTGAGGGACGTCACGACCTGCGTCACCACCATAGCCTATCAGCCAGCGAGGTAGCCGGTAAAAATGCCTGCACCTCATAGGCTTATGGTGAGACAAAGACGTCGTCCAGGCCAGGAGCGTGATTGGCCAGCATTGTGTACTGGAGCGCTGCATGAGGCAAAAGGTTGTTTGATCGTTGTCTATCACGCCAAATTGTTCATTCCTCGTTCCAGCAGGCTCTACCGCCATGTTATACAAGAAGCTACTTATTACTCTGTATGTTTCGCGTGAAGCCAGGAATCACGGAGGGAAATTATAGGTATAACTGAGTTATTACTTAAGAACCAGCACGAGGTGGAGGATTAAGTGATGGACTTTGGCGCAAAATGCTGCCATATAGTAGAGATTAATCTTTATCATTGATTCCTAGAAAAGTTCCAGCCAACAGCGCATCACTCACAACCGTCGCCGCATTGATGTCCGCGTGTTCATCGCGACATTAGTTGTCAAGGGAACGAGACCTCAGCCCACGTGCCGTTCATCTTGGTGTTGCTGCAGCATCACCTAGCGTGCGTCACCAACGAGGCAAGCTGCCTGTAAGCGAGCGGGGTTGATCACCAAGCATGGGTTACCCCGCCAACAAATCATAGTTACCAACCATCTACCACGAGTCATCAAGGGAGTGTTGACATCCACTACCTGCCGTTAAGGGGAGACCACTACATGCAGCTGTACCCAGCAGACCTCATTGGTACAGTAGTAGTAGGCATCCTTCAGTCTCGGGAGACTAGGAGTTGCTCTCTAGTTGCTCTCCAATGTAACACGGGTTCGGGTTTCTCACTCTTATCTACCTTCTTTCTTTGCCCTCTACCCGTATTCTTACTTTTCATTCTCTACCAAGGGACTCCAGAACGTTTACCAAAGCCAACTCCACGCCACGTGGTCCTAAGACGATTGACCGCCTTAGGATTCTACACCCAGTATGACGTGACCTAGGCGTTGAGCAAAACCCTAGAGTCGCCTCTACGCTGCCACCACCAGACCAGCAACACAGAGCAATGATCGAGGTCTGGATCGATCACGCTAATTAATCAACCTTGGGGCTTGATCCCCACTATAAACGATGACCTTGAGTGTGGAATAAATTACACGGTAATGATAATTCCGATTCGATGTTAGAATCGGCGCCCAATCCAACTCTGCCTCGTGTGGACCACGTGACCAGGACAAGTGTACACATAAAACACATGGAAACAATAAAAATGCAAATTCTTAACTTAATTAATTTATTAAAAGAAAACTAAAACAAAAATCTAAATATGTTCACTCCCTGTCACTTTAACACTCCCTACTTGACCTGAATGGCAAATGAGACTATTTCTATACATAACAATAGCAACTATACCTCTATGTTTTACCAGCTAAGGATGTTGGGCTGGTCTTGGGGAGAGGTAAGATGTTTGACCTCTCCCAGCTGCTCGGCAGATCACACTGATCTCTCCCTTGTCTGGTCTACCCCAGACAGAGCATTGTATCCTTCCGCCTAGTCAGTCAAAGTTCTACCAAGTTACTAGCAAGGTTTAAGTTATAACAATTAAACTCTGTTGTACTTAATTGATCCAGACTGGTTGAATTATTTTACTGAAGTTAAATTACACAAGCCTCTAACGGCAGAGCTGTTCCCGATCACAAAAATGGTTATTAAAACTTTGAGAAATAATAGACATGTCAACCCTGCTGACCTATGACCGCCGGTCACTCCGCCTTACAAGTTAGATCTGATTCGTGACGTCACTGATGGTGACTTAAACTCAATAATTAGAATACTCTTGATGTTGTACCCAGTACTATTATACAATACAATTTTAATACAAAATGAATAAAGGCTAATTTCTCTAAATTACTGAATACTATAGGATGATTCATTATACGCAGCTATGAACAAAGCGTCGGTTATTTCCACCGCGAATTCCCCTGGGGGTCAGGGCACCATGCGGGCTCAGCTTCCCATTCTCTTTTGTCGATAAACCACTCTGGATAATTCTTACAACAGCCTAGTTTGTTACAACCCCACCGCACAAGCACTTAGTAAACCTTGTTAATTTGTTAAAAAATCACGAGGTTTAGTATCCAAACCCAGAATTCAACTCATGCCACAAACAAAAGCTAACCTAACTAATAAAATTTGACAAATAATAGTCCAACATCATAATAACCATGTTCATATTTCATAAATTTCTCAGCTGTCAACTGACAGCAATCCTCTAACATCAGGAAACATACATCCTATCCTTACTGACATAGCTAAATAACATGTCCCTACTCTACCATCAAAAACTAGCTATTAAACTCTCTTGGCTCTTCACTAGCCAAGTTCATGTGTCCTCTAGAGCCGGCCACACCGTGCTCAAACAAACATTAAAGTTGTAACTTCAGACTGAACTTTCAGTCATCCGGGAGCGTACTACGGAACTATCAAGCTCACATCCGTGTACTAACCACTCCCCATCAATGTCAACCTTGACATGTTAAGGAACACACCTAACGTTTATTTCATGTATCTAAAAATAAAAATTCCTATACTATATCACCGGTTTCAGCTGACTGTACAGCCAAGTGTTCTCACTCACTAGAAGTGTCAATGTTTATATTGGTCCGCCTCTCCTGTGTTCAAACATTCTGCAAAAAATAGCACAACATAATTTTCCATAACCGTTTGTTCTGGGCTGAGACAATTACACAGGGGCTTCGATTTTGATTACTGACCAATTTATAGAGTAAAATTCATATATTATACCAGAATTATTTTAAATCTGTTTTTCAACATTTATAAAGTATTGATTCTAAATCTGCTTTTCAACATTTATAAAGTATTGATTCTAAATCTGTTTTTCAACATTTAAAAAGTATTGTGATTCTAACTCTGTTTTTCAACATTTAAAAAGTATTGTGATTCTAACTCTGTTTTTCAACATTTAAACAAGAGTGTCCAGATATTCTTTTACACAGATGTTCAGAGCCAACTTTGTTGTTTTGTATCAATTGTTCATATTGAGTAATCGAGAAAAAAAAATCGATGCTGCTGGATGCTGAATGTAGTCGCTGACGATGACGGTGTCGATCTTGCTTCTCCCCGTGTGTAGACATCAATACCTGGTCCTCTTGTACTCCCATCCGGTACTCTTGAATGACGACAGAGTGTAGTAGAGCGGAGTGCCAAGTGACAGCTGTAGAATACTGTTACTTCGGCCATTAATCTTGCTCTCGACAGTCCACACGCCTTCATATCAATCACAGTTCACACGGCAGTCTTGATGTTAAACTTGACGGCGCAGATGACCACAGCAGAGCAGGACTGGATGTACCAACGGTGTCTCTTAGCAGGAGTGGTGTCAGAAGGTCGTAGAGGCGGGTTGCTTGTTTGCAGAACAGGTGAATCTCGTCTTCCATCATTGCTCACGTCATCTCTGGCGTTTCTTGATGTCACCAGGTTACTAGGCCGTAAACACCAACTGTGTATACCCTCGTTCCGCCGACTTTAGGCCAAAGGAGACAATTTTGCGACCTTCTATTGGCGAGTCCCGGTACTCTGTAGGGAGACCGTGCCTTCCACCTGTGACCGCCTTACTTCTGCTTTCTTGTTACTTCAGATGACGTAATCATTAATCTTCCGGCGAAACTCTTGAGTACTGCTACGTGCTTTCCATTTCTTGACCTCTCCTCCAACACTGCTCTAATGGCTGCAGTCTTGATGACGCAGCAGGTGGGTAGTGGTGATCTCGAGACAGCTACCCCGGCGTTGTATGGCACCTCCGGTGACTGCTATAATGTGGACAGCTCGCTGGCCCTGACAACCTCGTTAGTGACGTGAGGCGTCGGCCGGGTGACTCTTGGACAGTCACTCATCCCCAAAGTAACTGATGTATGGGTTACTGGGTCTGGTGGGGGGAGGGCTTTGTGTAACGTGCCTCCCCCCTCGGTCTTTACAGACAAGGGTTCACGTGTGGCTGGAACAACTGGGTCGGTGTACCAATCAGACCTGGGAACAGACAGACACAACACAGCGGAAGCATAGATATACTCTGGGTTTGGTGGAGGTGGAACCCCAGAGCACGGTAAAAGTTGCTACCTGAGTCAAGTATAGACATAGTACATCTCATTGCCTTTACAGGAAAATCTAATGAACACTAAATTATACTAACCAAGGAAGTTACTTTACTGTATAGCGCGAGATCTCGTCACCATAGGGTGGCGAGACTGCACCTGACTACTGATGAGCGATGACAGAGGGTCATCCTCATCCTCTGACTCGTCGGTGAAGCCATGAGTCAGCACTGCTGAGTCAGGAACTAGACCCGCTGAAGGCAGTTCTAATTCCTGTCTAGCATGATAATGTTTCAATTTATTCACGTGAATTGTCCTTTCCACCTGGTCCTCGAACACTCCTTTTATAACAAGATTAACCGGCCCCGCCCTTTTAATTACTCTATATGGTCCTCGCCACCTCGGAGCTAGTTTCCTGCTCTGATTGGCGGGCGCAGCCTCATTCACTCTCAATACGAGGCTTCCTTCCTTCAACTCAAGAGGGCGCACTTTCTTGTCATAAAAATGAGCATACCGAGTCCGTGCCTTCTTGGACGCTTCAGCTGCAATATTCCATGCATTTCTCATTTTACCCAGGACCTCTGAAGGATAGTCCTCCCCGTATGCAACATTATGTCTGTTAAGCAGACCTGACGGGAAATTGCATGAATTACCAGTAAACAAATGAAGTGGTTGGGTGTTAATTGATTGGTGGATGGCAGTATTCAAGGCGAACTGAACATAGGGTAGGTGTTCATCCCAGGTGTTTGCATCATGTTCAGCAAGGATTGCAAGCATATCCTTGACTGAACGATTAGTCCGTTCCGTCATTCCGTTTGCTTGTGGGTGGTAGGCCGTTGTAAAAGCCGAAGTTGTCTCTAAAATCTTACAAACTTCTCTAAATATATTCCCATTGAATTCTTGACCCCGGTCAGAGACTAAAACTTTAGGAGGTCCGAATACAGTAACGAACCTACGCAAGAACGCATCTGCAACCGTACGAGAATCCTTCTGAGGTAATGCAACTAGTGTAGTGTATCTAGACAGATGGTCAACTAGCACCAACACATATCTGTTACCTGAATGACTGTGGTGTAAATCAATCAGATCGGCCCCCACACGATCTAACGGTTCACGAATTTCAGGAAATTCCTGAAGTGGGGCTTGTACCTTAAGGGTACCTTTCCTCCTCTGGCAACGAGGGCACGACTTCACGAAATTGATTACCTCAGAAAGTAATCCTGGAAAATAAAATAGAGACTTTGCTTTTAAGTGCGTTTTAAAGATCCCCGGATGCCCTGCAATTTTTGAAGCATGTGCAAGCTTTAACGCTGATGACCGCAACGCGTCCGGAATAACTAGCTGAAATACTGCCCTATCATTCTGGCTATTAATATAATACAGGACGCCCTGTTTCATCTCAAAATCATGAATAGGTAAATTCTTTTTCTTTTTCGGGTATTTTCCTCCCTCTAAATACTCAATAATCTCTTTCCATCTCGGCTCGTTCATCTGGTATTCTCTCATTTTATCTGATGGAATAGTTTCAATATTTTCATTAATCTGCATTGCCGCTATATTTCTACTTAGCGTATCTGGCACAACATGTGCTGGACCAGGCTTGTACAAGATCTGGAATGAGTGGGCCGAAAGTTCGTGAGACCAGCGTGACATTCGTGGGCATTTCGTTCGCTTTTTAAATATGTGTTAACGCTCGATGGTCTGTGTAGATTACAAAATGCCGCTGAAATAGGTAAGGCTCGAAATACCTAACTGATTCTACTACTGCCAGTGCCTCCCGATCCGTAGCTGAATAGCGAACTTCAGGTCCTTTGACCTTCCTACTGAAATAGGCTACTGGATGGGGTAAATTATCTGCGTCTCGCTGAATTAAGCACCCGCCAATAGCCATACCGCTGGCGTCAGTGTGCACTTCCCACTCTTTCTCAAAATCAGGAATAGCCAATACCGGTGTCGTGATTAGTTGGTCTTTCAGTTTGCGATAGGCCTCGTCATGTTCAGATTTCCACACAAACTTCGCATTTTTCTTTGTCAGATCAGTCAGGGGTGCTGAAATGCCAGCGAAACCTTCAATATGACGACGAAAATATCCGGCCGCCCCCAAAAACCTACGCACGTCCTTTGCTGTCCTTGGAGTAGGCATGTCAGCAATGGCGCGGCAAGAATCTGGGTCAGGTCGGATACCGTCTGGGCACACCTGGAACCCCAGAAATTTGAATTTCTGAGCCGCCAGGGTGCACTTCTGAACATTCAGCCTGAAACCTGCCTGATCTAACAACTTCAAAGTCTCAGTCAAGTCCTGCAGGTGTTCCTCAAACGTCCTGGAATATATCACAACATCATCCAGGTACGCTAAAGAATGCCTACCCAGTACCGGACTAAGGATAAAGTTGATGGCCCTCTGAAACGACGAAGGCGCTGTCTTCAAACCAAACGGCATCCTACGGAATTGATAAGTGTGCCTACCATCCGAGAATGCTGTTTTTTCCCTATCTTGTTCTGCCACCGGAATCGCCCAATACGCCGATTTTGCGTCAAGAGTTGAGAAATACTTAGCAGCACCAAATTGATCTATTATCTCCTGTATTCGGGGCAACGGATACACATCACCCTTAGTTAGTTCGTTCACCTTCCGGTAGTCAACACAGAAACGATAACTACCGTCCGGTTTCCGAACTAGCACAACAGGAGAGAGCCACGGTGACGTACTAGGCTCTATCACGCCCTGTCTCAACATTTTCTGGCACTCCTCCCTGATAATGTTCTTTGCCTGTTCCGGCAACCTCCACTGTCTTGTGTACACAGGCAAATGGTCACCAGTTGGAATGGTGTGCTCGATCTTATCAAGGAGACCAATCTGGTCATCCTCTGTCGCAAACAATTTCGGGAATTTTCGTAAAACTCCTCTCAGTGCCTTCCTATCCGCCTGTGCAACATGTTGCAAATCAAGTGCTGAAATTAATTTTTCTATTTCCTCTACATTCTGTGCAACATTTCTCGTCTCGTATTGTACTTTGGATGGTGTTTTAGTGTTCAACATATTCAGTGCACTACATTGTGCAGTGACGGCTGGCGTCTCAGCTGACTCATGGTGAAAGATTTCTGTGTCCTCCACCATGGTTCCCTGAGATACCCTATCACCTGCCCTGAAGCGAAAAGTCTTATGTGAAAGATTGACAACTGGAATGAGTGCACCTTTATCGAGCACTACAACTAAGTGATGAGGAATTAATAAACTATCACATCTCCCAGCCACCTGAAGGGTGGTACCTGGTTGGATGTGACGTCCCACGGCTACTTTAATAAATTTAACAGAATGTGGTGGGCAACTCTGTTTGGTCAATGCATGCAATGCGCATGACCTCTTAACTGTGTCTGGAAGAGACTTAAAAATCAATTTTGAATAGTGCGCATTATATTTCAGCTTCCTCTTAATTGAAGCTACAACCGGGGGATGGTCGATCATCTCCACTGGGTAGGAAGTCTGTCCCAACTGCAACCTGCAGTTCCTAGCCCCTTTTTGAGCAGACAAGGAATAATTAAATCGCGACAGAAAATCAGTTCCCATTAAGATGTGACCAGGAAAATCAAGGTTCTCTACGATCGTACATGTGTGAGGCTGCAATGCTCCATCAATCTCAAAATTAACTGTACCTTGACCTACGATCTCAATCTTTTCCCCATTGACTGCTGTTAATGTCTTTGCGCAACGTTGAAGACGTGCATACTTAAAATTGCTGAAGGCTGACTTTTTAATTACCGTTGCCTGGCTTCCTGTATCAACAAAAGCCGTCAATTTCACACCTTCCACTTTCACCTCAAAAGTAGGCCTACCATCACTAGGAGCCTGCTTTCATGCTTTCGTAGGAGTGACTTCGCAATCCCTCTGTATATGCCCGCGCTTCCAGCAGGAGTAACACCTCCGCGGATCTCTGTTGGTACCCCGCGCAGGGTGGCTCGAACTTGCAGCTGAGGGCTGCTTCCCGCCTGATGAACCCGCGCCACAGTTACTCGGCTTGGCTCCCTCGCCTTTACTTAACGCCTCTACGTATGGCGACAACTGAGTGCCCGGCGTCTCCGTGCGCATCTGCCTGTCTAAGGCTGTGGCGGCCTGGGGTTGGGGTTGAGGTATGGTGTGGGTGGCCTGGGGTTGGGGTGTGGATGGAGGTTGGGGTTGAGGTATGGTGTGGGTGGCCTCGGGTTGGGGTGTGGATTGAGGTTGGGGTTGAGGTATGGTGTGGTTGACCTCAGGCTGGGGTGTGGATTGAGGTTGGGGTGGGTATGGGGTGGCCTGGGGCTGGAATGGGTATGGGTATGGGGTGGCCTGGGGTTGGAATGGATATGGGTATGGGGTGGCCTGGGGTTGGAATGGGTATGGAGTGGCCTGGGGTTGGGGGAAGGGTTGGTATGGGAACTGAGGATGGGGTTGGTATGGGAATTGAGGATGGGGTTGGGGTTGTTGTAGTGACGGATGAGGTGTACCTAGGTGTTGTGGTATTGGTGTTATGTTGGGTAGTTCCTGCTGTTGGTGTGGTTGTTCATGTTCCCGTTGAACAGGTTGCTGTTCTCTACCGAGCGAAGTGGGACGTCCTGCCATACTAACTGAGGCCCCCTGTCTGCCCTGCTGGCATGGCGTCGATGTTATTTGTGGGGGAACCCAAGACGGCTCTCCCCACTCATGGGACGACTCCTCGCAAGACTCCCCACTCATGTCAATAATAGTATCGCTACTGGGATGGAAAGATACCCTCGACTGCCGAGTCCCATGCAGAACCCGTGAACTCGTCGCTTCAGTCCCACTGACCCCACCTGTGGTGCCAGTTGAGCCGCCTGAGCGATCCCCAGTGGTGTCGGAAGAGGCGCTGTCCTCTACACTTCCACTTCCACTCCCACTGGTCCCCACTGACTGGTCATTATCTGGGTTAAACATTTTCTGTGATTCCTGGTGTGCCACGTCTCTTCTAAACTACCCTATAGTACACCCTCGACCCGGACTCACTACAACCGTGATCTTACACAAATAATAATAAAAAAAAAATCGCAACTCTTTTCCAAGAAACAACTACTAAATCCCCAAAGTAGGAAATACACCGATTTATCGAGAGAATCGCTGAAGTGAATCCAATGAATGTCTGCCCCGCACTCGTGTCTGACCGTGAAATATCCCACAGTCCTATTGCTGAAACCTAAGTCCTTCACGTTAACAAAATTAAAGAATCTAATTTATATAAAACAATTTAAATGATAACGCAACTAACGCGCAGCACTCGTGATGGATTAATAAAGAATATTTACTGTACTTGAATACTAAACGCGCTTGAAGTGAGCAGCGTGGCCCCTGATGACTGATGGAGCGGGACCAGCTGCGCTGAAAAAAACTAAGTCCCGCGCTTTTTCGCTTAAACGCTGAAAAATCAAAATCTTTGTTCTGAAGGAAAATAACTAGTTTTACGTTAATAAATCGCTCTAGCGATTAATATAGACACCCAGGACCTATATTTGCTTACCAAAATTAACTTTTTATCAAAAAACTGCGTTTTTACTCAATTGCTGGACTCTGCCAATTTTCCTGACTCCGAGGGAAAAAAAATTTCTATCACCCCAAATATCACAAAACTCCTTTAATTCACAAAAATTTGGGTTTCTCGTTCCCAGATATAAATACGTTATTATTTACTACTGACGTTGTATGCAGAACAATACTGACACTTTGGGCGGTTTCAACACTCACTAATTCGAATTTTCGTCAAAATCCGAGATTTTCACCTCAAATGGACTCTGACAAAATTACGACACGATTTTCTCGAAAAATAACTAAATTCGGCAAAAATGTAATTATCACTGTTTAATGCTTTACGAACAGAATTACGTCCCTTTCGCGCACTAGAGAGTAATACTGACCCTAGGATATACACGAAACCTGAAAATTAGAATTTCCGCTAAAAGTCAGATTCTAGCCCAAGCTGGACTTAGAAAATTTTCCACCTACGTTTCTACTGAAAACAGAATTCTAAGTCTACAAACACAATTCTACCGTCTTACTGGTAACAACTAGAAAATATCACTCGCATCGACTGGGGAATCCTAATGACGCCCAGATCATACACGTGACCCACGAATACAAATTAATTACAGTTAACGAGTTTCCGACATTGACTTAGCCGAAAACTTATCCCAAAATACTTAGAAATATTCCGCGGACAAATAACATTTACACGCAACTTACTATCCCTTAAACTCCTTCACTTATCTATCGTGACCGACACATAGCCCTAAGTCCAGAGGATTAACTACACTAGCAACAACGCCTCTGACTTAGACTAATACAACAGGGAATAACAAAACTTAATGTACGCACTTAGCCTAATATGCAAGAAAATGCTAAACACTTTGATAAAAAAAATTTTAACCGGTGATTGAATGTAAGGGAAAAAAAATTAATCTAGAACAACGCAAATAAACGGAAATTACTTTATAAATTGAAGTATACTTAATTCAAAAATGCACTCGACTTAATCTTATAATTGCTCCTACCGGCTCGCCGTACCACACCTAGCCTAGGGGCCACACCCTCTAGGTTCCAACAGAGCGACACGCAGCTTTCAGCAACAATTATGACTAGGGACGACTCAACCTCCACTAAGTGTGCGATCACTTAGTTGTTGAATCGCTGCTAGGTAGGTTACTAGTCCGTCCCTCGGAGGCCGCAACGCCCTTCACGGATTACGTTTTTCCTAGCGGTTTGGGTCGTCTAATAACGCCCTCGGACTATCTACTGGCGTCCCACAGATATATCCGCCCCCGACAGCCCTCAAGGAACTGCTGTTGAGAGTATGGCGGCTCCCAACACCTCTGAATTAATTGCAATGGGTCGAGTATGGTACCCAGTCCAATCAACTCGGAGCGGTCTCCTTTTCAATAAATCTATTTTAACAGCCTAATCTTACTAACTAAACCTTAATCATATCAGCCCGCATGACCCAAGATTCGCCAATCCCCACTCAACCGCACTGTTGTGGGGCGCACTGCTAATCCTGGCCCGCGGCTGTCTCCTTAGCATCCGCGCACGTGTTCGAACGGCTAGACGCGTGAGCCTTTCAACAATTTCAAACAAAATTGTTGAAACCACCGCTGTGCACCATTGTAACACGGGTTCGGGTTTCTCACTCTTATCTACCTTCTTTCTTTGCCCTCTACCCGTATTCTTACTTTTCATTCTCTACCAAGGGACTCCAGAACGTTTACCAAAGCCAACTCCACGCCACGTGGTCCTAAGACGATTGACCGCCTTAGGATTCTACACCCAGTATGACGTGACCTAGGCGTTGAGCAAAACCCTAGAGTCGCCTCTACGCTGCCACCACCAGACCAGCAACACAGAGCAATGATCGAGGTCTGGATCGATCACGCTAATTAATCAACCTTGGGGCTTGATCCCCACTATAAACGATGACCTTGAGTGTGGAATAAATTACACGGTAATGATAATTCCGATTCGATGTTAGAATCGGCGCCCAATCCAACTCTGCCTCGTGTGGACCACGTGACCAGGACAAGTGTACACATAAAACACATGGAAACAATAAAAATGCAAATTCTTAACTTAATTAATTTATTAAAAGAAAACTAAAACAAAAATCTAAATATGTTCACTCCCTGTCACTTTAACACTCCCTACTTGACCTGAATGGCAAATGAGACTATTTCTATACATAACAATAGCAACTATACCTCTATGTTTTACCAGCTAAGGATGTTGGGCTGGTCTTGGGGAGAGGTAAGATGTTTGACCTCTCCCAGCTGCTCGGCAGATCACACTGATCTCTCCCTTGTCTGGTCTACCCCAGACAGAGCATTGTATCCTTCCGCCTAGTCAGTCAAAGTTCTACCAAGTTACTAGCAAGGTTTAAGTTATAACAATTAAACTCTGTTGTACTTAATTGATCCAGACTGGTTGAATTATTTTACTGAAGTTAAATTACACAAGCCTCTAACGGCAGAGCTGTTCCCGATCACAAAAATGGTTATTAAAACTTTGAGAAATAATAGACATGTCAACCCTGCTGACCTATGACCGCCGGTCACTCCGCCTTACAAGTTAGATCTGATTCGTGACGTCACTGATGGTGACTTAAACTCAATAATTAGAATACTCTTGATGTTGTACCCAGTACTATTATACAATACAATTTTAATACAAAATGAATAAAGGCTAATTTCTCTAAATTACTGAATACTATAGGATGATTCATTATACGCAGCTATGAACAAAGCGTCGGTTATTTCCACCGCGAATTCCCCTGGGGGTCAGGTCACCATGCGGGCTCAGCTTCCCATTCTCTTTTGTCGATAAACCACTCTGGATAATTCTTACAACAGCCTAGTTTGTTACACCAAGGCGCAAAGCCTGGGTAGATCGATATGGAGGAGCTGTTATCTATGCAGCAGGTCCCCCCTCTCCATGTTGCTGAAATTATCCAATGGAAAGGCAAATGTCAATACACATGGTTCCAGCACCGTCGCAGGAGCAGCCAGAACGAGGTCGAAGTTAACAACGAACTGGCTTAGGGGCTCCAATTCCGGATTTTTCCTCGAGGTTGACTCCTGAAGCCTTTCCAAAAAAAGGGGTATGGCCGCAAGGCAGCGGAGGTTTAAAATTAGGGTTTCCCTTCCCCTAACTAGGCTGCCTTCCCAGGCTATCGAGTCCCATCTACCCGGAGCAGCTGGTTTTAAGGCGCCAGAGGCACGCCCTCGCCCCTTCTGTCAGTAAAAGCAGTTCTGCTTGACTTAAAGACTGAGTCACCCGTGCAGGCCAGGAGTTGGACTTGGATGTCAGAAGCTATTTGAGACGCATGCCGTATAGGAGCTTTTTATAGGTCGTGGGAGCTCGTCCCCCCATTAACACCCCCCCCCCGGCTATGACAACCCCTTAAATATAATTAAGTACTGAGTAGTTAATATTTGTGAACGAGGGGTCAGCCACCGTAAGTAAAGAATTGTATGTTATATAGAAATTATTTTTCCATTGGCAGTTCTGAGTGAGCTCCAATGTTGTTGTTTTTTCCCGCCTACCGAGCACCAGGGCTGGTGAAGACACGGAAGTACCTGAGATTAAAGACCATTAACATGTAACTAAACCTTACTGGAAGTTAATGGTTACACTGGCCATTGACTGGGTGATTACATACTCCCACAGTTAGCTCACAACTGATTATTGTGTAAATAATCATGCATGACTATTGTCGCTAGACGAGGTATTGAGATTTATTGAGTACGCATTTTGATTACCTGAGCATCAGTAAGCTCCATTGTCCCAGTTGAGCTCCGGCAGTGATTAACGAAACCGAGT